>NW_028222450.1:0-15000 GCF_056783735.1 Eptatretus burgeri | reverse complement strand
TCCTCCTTCTAAGAGGCAACTTCGGAACTTAAATATCCAACGGCAGGAAACAATGCTGGCAGACAGGTTAATGTCCTAATATAAAGCATGCTCATTGATGCAAACATTGCTTTTGAAAAACTAGGATTGAACTTTATCATGGGGATTGGGGAATCAAAGCTGTCTTTCAAACCCACACATGCCCCAACACATTTGGTTGGGCAATCAGCTTCAGATCATTTCTGTCTGGAGCACCGTGTGAGCAATTTTTTCTATTCCAAAGGTATTTCTAAGTTTACAATGAGTGGGTGACCCGTGTTCTTTTAGAATCACTGTGCCTTCTTTTCACAGGGGTACACCAGTACTGGCCTTATAACAACATATCTGATACAATGTTGATCATCAGTATTCCTCTCTGTATAGAAACAATGGATGACCTCGACACATGTCGATGTTGTCTACTTAAAGTGGGATTCATTATTCACTTAGTTAAATGGAATTACAACCACTGTCATTATTCAAGCACCACTGAAGTCACTATAATTTGTTTTACGTGAATACGTGCTTGGCATTCTAAAAAGCTCACTAGCTTGATGTAGTTACAATCAACCAAGACACACCAAATCAAACTATATTAAGATATGTATACAGGTAATAATATTTATATTCCGATTATATTTATTTTAAAACTACATTGGCGTGATTTGAATCATTGCAATTTATCTCATTCCGAGAACATTTGGACATTCTACAAAAGAAGCAAATTAATATTACCTAGCTGGTCTTTAGGAATGTCCGAGAAAGCCCATGTGGTTCCACATAAATAAGAAAATATTATCATCCATTCTGTTGTTGTTTGGTACAAATCCTGAACTGAAATGATGGGCATTGATAGAAGTAGCTGATTCAGCTTTACAAAGTGGTATTTCCACACACGATAATTGGCAGCCATGGCAGGATACTTGAGACTCCTTGAGGCATGTGCACTCCCTTATAGGAGAAGCTGTCTAGCTTGGGTTTGAATTTTTGACCCAGCTATAAAATGTCATCCTGGTGTTTCACAGGCAGGGTGAGGCCTCAATTGATGTGGTATCCCTTGGATGGACCTTAAACTGCTCTTGGCGACTCCCATGTTCCAGCATTATTTAGTGGGCGTTAAAGATCCCATGGTGTCCTTCATGTAGAAGTAGGTGAGCTGTCGCCAGTATCCTAAAAGGTAACAAATTCCACCACTAACAGAGCATCAGCAGCAAATGATGCTGCCCACAGCCACGTGCTGCACATGAAAACATAAGACTTTATCTCGTCATCCTTGCCATACCCGAAAGGAACACAAAAAATTCTGCCACATTCAATCTCGATCAGCTCTTCATACAAACATTCCACGTGAACCCTTTGCTATAACTATAATAGTGTTTCAATAATCAACAACTTCAGAATGCATTGATCACCAAATTCCCTCAAGTAATTTTACTTGCTTCCCACATTTAGGTGGTCATACAATATGTACTTGCTCATGATGCGACATATAACTGCGAGCGTTAACCATTTTAACCCAAATTAACTTTGGCACTCCGAATACAAAGGCACCTTGTCTCGGGAAGAAAGCAGATAAAATTTTGGTGGAATATGTGATTCATGTATTGTTTGAGTGAATAGAAGATACAATGGAATGCTTTTGGAGACACAACGATGTGAACGTCCAGATATTTCCTCAGCAGTGCAGGATACATGCAACTCACAACATATTAGTATTTACAGACCATCACATTTGAACATTTTAGGAGAGCAACAGATTGCACTCCTGATGTTTTGTGAGGAGAGTGATGGGAGTAATTACAGTAATAAGAGAAGTTTTGTCGATACTGAGAATGTTTGTGATGCTTATTTGCTAATTGACTATAATTTTTGTATAGTCTGGTGTGTGTCATTGTGATTGTGTGACCGTTTTATTTCAATAAATATATAATATCATTTGTCATGAATGAACACACAAAATTACAATGAAAATGCTAAAAGATCATCTTTTTGACCAAACTTTGACAAATGTCTCTCTCCCAACTTCGTGTTTCTTTAACTCATACTTGATGTCATGGGCTACATTCCAGCCCAACAAATGTCGCCAACTGTGCACAACTGTATTATTGGATATAATGTTAATCATATTTATTAACTGCACCAGAGTTCCAGATGAGACTGTTCCAAGATTTTCAGAGCTGAAAGCGTAAACGCGCACAAATCTGGGGCAGAGTTGGTCAAACTGAAGGCCGAGTTCTTGCGAGCTCCTCAAATTCAGCGAGACTTGGCCGTGGTTTGGAGTGCCGTGATGGATTGAACACTCAAGGGTTTGGCCCTGCAGATCTGCAGGAGCTAAGCCACCAGAGTCCATCTTGGTATCGTCAAAAACAGGTATTGGATGGAAAGTAAGATCAATTAAAAAAACACAACGTTTTGGCGCAGGTATAATGGGTAGAATGGCATCCTAATGCATTGTTTTCCTTGTTATTCCTTGTTAATATTTCGCTTCCATTCCCACTTGCAAGGATTTACACACAGAGGGATAGACCTGCATGGCGACCTGTAGCCGATATGCAAGGTATCACTCTAATCAATTGGCTGCGTGACATCATGAGCTTTCCATCAATGAAGAAGGATTCTGCAAAAAGGAGTAGCCTATCATTTCACTTTTCGAGTTCTGATCATGTCTAATAAATAAAAAAGTAAATGAACTGCTTTTGATTCCTACCAACCATTTTTCATCACCTTCAGCTTGCAACGTATGAGTGATGTTGCCGTTTGATTCACGTTTGAGAGATTCCATGAAGTTTAGGTAGGTTGGCTGAATTCTGCTTGGATTTCCAATGACAGTGACCAGTATTCCGGGAGATCAATTTTTGCACACCGAAACTCAAAATGAGCGCGATGGAGTGTGAGCACGATGGCACACCTCAAAAAATGATGGTCTGGTGTTATTGGAGTTAGCACTGTTCTCGTCACTTCCTGCTCCTAAAATTATAAGTAGGGTACCATCATTAAGACAGTGATTTGATGTTTCATATGGTCAGAGATCTGGCAATGTGAATCAATTCGCCGAGGGGAAGGTGGTAAACATTTGGAGTTTATCCAAAGTTCCAACATACTGTAGTGTACCCCTTTATGAAAGCCACTTGCAGGGATATTCAACATCCAATAAGTGACTGCTAGCAAATGAAATCTGGTTTAATATCTCTTCCAAAGAACAGCATTCTCTGGTTGAATGACCCTGACTGTAAAGAATCAGCACAACACACAATATACAGAATGTTGTTCACTGTGAATCGTTCTTTATATACTTCAAAGGTAAAGCCAGTTTTAACCAGAAAAAAAGAGAGATTTGAGCAAGATGAGATGGAGAGAATGAATTCAGTTTGAGAAAGCGATTCAGTACACACACCATATCCAGCAATATAAATGGTGAAAACAACCTTCAAATTCAACTAAGGCGTTCACAATGTGTACAGGTAGAAAATATTTTTGTATAATGTTGTGGAACTAATCCGTCACAATTTACATTAAAATGAATAGTCAAATTGACAAAAATGAATCAAATCTGAAGTTATGAATCACAGAATTAGTCAGTGGCATGGCCAGACTCACCCCTGACAAGGCCCTTCATTACATTCCCTTTCAGCCTTCGGTTCTTCTCCGATACACATCACGTTAGTTTCCTCTTCAACAGCAATGCAAACCGCTTGTTAATAGCTGCAAACCTCTTCCACACGATTTTGTTCACTGCATGAAGAAACACAGAAGAGGTCATATGTGGTCACCTACTATTTCCTGTTTTTTAGTCATGTGGTACACACTGCGTTAATAAGAGATGATCCTCTATAGGTCATATAATTTTAATGGTCATGTGAAGTGCTAGTGGCAATAACATCAGAATATATATCCAAGGCCTTTTTCAAATGTCTGTATTTTGAAACAAACTCATTTATTGCAGATATGACATCACTAGATTGAGAAAACTTTCTTCAAGATAAATTTTAGCATGTTTTGATAAAATTTACAAAAGTACAAGAAAAAACCCTGACTTTAGTAAGCATGTTTTGCAGGTGGTAAATTAGGCAAATCACCAATTGGGCATCATCAAGATAACTTTTAAATTTATGGACCAGAGGTAGATGTTTACACATCTGTACAAGTACACCCAGTCCGTTCAAGATTCGAGAATGCAAATTGCATGTGAGTCATCATTATATGAGATGATGATGATGATTCGGTGGAAAGACTTCTGCAGTGGACGGACGGGATATGTTAAGCGTCAAGTCATCTTCCTTACTCCAGTGGGTTTCAGGTATTAAAACTTCCAACTTCAATGTGTGTTGGAGGATAAAGGGTGATCTCTCATTCAGTTGTTAAACAATATTAAAGGTGTGTAGGTCCAAGTGATGTTTGGACAGCTGGTTAAATACCAAAGAAAGCATGAAAGAACGTGGGAGAAAGTTCAATTAGGAAAACTCTTGTTGTGGGTTGAATAAGACAAAGCACCTCTTTGGACACAGGTCCGTAAATGTCTGGAATACTTTACCTGTAGCAGCAGTCGGTGTTAGTACAGTGGCAGCCCTTTGACAGAGCATTGTTGTACTCACAGGGATGTGTATGTATTATAACATAAGTTAGAGAGCTTCAGATGTGTGCATCGTTGAAGCTGTGACAGAAATTCCAGATACTGAGTTGCACAAATGATCTTGATAATTTGAACATCACATTTGTTCAATCGTTGTTTAATGTTGAAAGATTAGTAATGTTTACTGACATCTAAAGGAGATGATTTTTTAGAGGGATTGATCGACAGCAAGTTGAATATTTTTGACGCATTGAAGCGAATATTGAACTTTACCAGAAAGTCGATGGCACGTTATTGCAAATCCCCACATTTCCCACCTAAAGCAAAGTTCAAAGATGGCAAAAAGTTATCCCAGGAATGACCCAATATGACATTTCGAGTTAAAAGAACAATTATGCTGTTTTGACTCTTGTGACCTTCAGGGTCCACAGAACCAGAGTTTTTTTTTTTTTTTTTTTTGATGCGATGATATTATAAAGACCCTGAATATGGTTTTTAATTGTAATATTTTTTGGTGATAAAGTTTTTTTAAAAAACCCAACCTAGCTGGTACTCGCTCCTAAAAAGGAAATTCCAGAAAACCTCCATGGTTATAGGGTCATCTATGTGACGTAATTACCAGTACGATTGTCTCAGTACGCAAATGAGAACAGCTGCACAACTCGCTTCCAGACTGGTCAAAGAAAGTGAATTTGATGAGAAAAAAAAGTTCTGATCAGCAATCCTGAGAGTGGCATGATTGTGAAAATCATGTGGTGTAGAAGGTGCTGTCAGACTGTGCATATATGGACGCATGAGGTGGAAATTAGGGAAGACAACTTTCATGAAATACCTGGCATTCACATGACAATCACGATGGCGTCGAATAAGGACAGGGCAACTAACAACTGTTGAAGTAGTAAATCAGGGAGCTAGAACGTGGTAAATGTGGAGCTTTGTGGTATTTTGATGTAACGCTTCTCTGTAATTCTTGTGCGTTAACTCAGCGAGCAGCACTCGGCAGAGTGCTACTTGGATGAGGCAGGCTGAACAGGTTTACGGATTGTATTCCACTGAAAGACTGGATCTGCTAACCTGAACCAAAATCGAATAGGTTTGTTCTTGTCATCCAGCCAACTCATCCACCAAGTTTATCATAATCCATCCACAACGTTTTGAAATAGCATGCTATACATTGTTTTTACCCACATCTCTCAATGGTGAAGAATTGCAGGTATTCAACACATTAATGATAAAAGAACATCAATTTATTTAAATTCCATCATTGCTATTCCATCATTTATGTTTCCACAGACATTTAATCTCATTTGCAAATGAAAGAAACTGAACATATTTTTGAAATTATTATATCACTCGAGCAATTAGTCCGATGATGTCATTACAGGGATTCCAACTGCTGTCTGGTCTAATTGACGGAACACTGTACCGCCTTAACTTTTAAAAATATAGTTTATAGTGAATGAAAAAAATAACGGGATAAATAGCATCCCGGGATTAAGGTATGAAATGAGGGGGGTGGGGGCAAGGGATGGGTCTTCATTGAGCATTACGTAATATTTTAGGAGGTGTCTGTTGAAGTGTAACACAGCGTTACAGGGTATGGGGGGGGGGATTAGATTTGGGCAAAAAAATGCGTTACGTAATTTTTGGTGGCCCCTGACGGGTTTTTTGGGAAGTCAGTGATAGCATGATGGGGAGAAGCATGAAATGTTACATATTTCACTGTTTTGACGTGAGAATGGGAATTTGCTTTTATGAGCAAGAGGAGGGTGAGAGTAAAGGGGAGGGGGACTGAGTACTTTTGGTGGGAGAGGGAGGGACATGGGGTTTGAAGGTTTGAGTGCGGGGAGGGGACTTATGCCGAAGCGTTGGGAGGGCGTGTTGCCTGGCATTGGCTTCGTGCTTACAGTGGGTGCCTTGGGATTCTAGGATCATAAGTTCCAAACCCTATTTTTGCCACTGAATTAACACCAGGGGGTTGACTCAGCCTGTCATCCTTCCGAGGTCGGCAAAATGAGTAATAGCTTACTGGTATCCTGTGTCGGAGTGGTGACCCATCCAGGATGGTGCCCAATAGCCAAGGAGACTGCTAAGGCAGCACTAACGCTCTGCACATAGTATGGTTCCAATGGATGGATGGATGTTGGGAGGGGAAGGGTGGGGGCTGAGGCACTCACTTGGTGGCAACCCGATGGACAAGGGACACGACCCCCCAACAGACTCCGCATGGGCCCGGGTCGTCCCGTACCACATCACCCGTGGTCAGACTCCAAGTCCAAATCTTGCCAATGCAGCTCCCCAGCTGTCTGGCGAAACCCAATCTCCCAGGGGGGGGGGGCAATTTCTCATAGAATCAACCACATTAACCTTCCCTGGTCTGAATCACTGCAGTCCGGGAACCAACTCCCACCAAGGCTGCTCGAAAAGAAATTCCTGTTTAAATTTGAATTTAAGAATTTCTGGCCTCGCATTTCCAATTTTGGCTGCAAGCTTTGGCCCCATTGTTCCTATCGGGCTTTTTGCCCTTCCCTGCTACGTCACTGTTGGCCTTGAGCCTCCCGCTCTCCCAACCTTCCCTCCATTGTCATGAGCCACCAGCTGCTTATGACTCACGGATGTACTTCACATGACCATGCATGTTTAAAAAAAACAAATTGGGCTACAACTGATAATAGTCCACATTATCCCGTCTCTTTCTGTATCCTACCGCTCAATGTTTTCCTTTTCCCCCACCACAAACCCCCCTGTGCAGCGAGTGAAACCTCCCACGGGGTCACACCTCAAACATCCCAGGAACCATGGCACATGACCTCTGCCGACACCAGCTCCCACACCTCGTGGACTTAGTCTCACTCACACCCAACACGAGCCGGTGTTTCATTACACCCCATCGTTCCCCGATACATCAGATGGGCCCCTGCATGGTCTAACTGCACACCCACGAGCACCTCGCCACCGCAACCCACGGAGGTTGCGTCACACACCACAGAGGCTATTCCATTCCTCCTCAAAAACCTCCATCTGGCTCGTCATGTGGTGACGATCTCTTTCTGGGGTAGAGTGACATCTACACTGGTAGATAATGTTCCTGGCCATTACAATACTCAACAAACATATTCTCAGTGGAATGTTTCCTTCAGACCCCTCAACCAACCTGCCATTCCACTTTTAAACTGTGCCGCTAAAATTTATTTCTTTTTATTCATTTCCCTGAACAAATGTTCACCCATTTTATTAATTTCTCTTGTATTTCTCTCAATTTGTTCCATCAATATTTACAAAATGACCTGTGTGGACATCACACACCCGACTGCTGACTCATGACCCACACTTGCACTCGTAAGGAGAAGGGCTTCCGAGTAATGTCAGGAGCTCAGACACCATTCTTATGCTCTGCCCATCCCCACTAGGCCCCACTCCCGGCTCGCCTCCAAGCATGCGTTCCTCACCATCCGTCATTACATGAACATCTGCCATTTTCTCCATGTTTCTCATGTGCATTCAAATTGAAAATAAAAATGTTAAGCTCAAATTTTATTTTTAATTTTTTCATTGAGGAGGGTGTCGTGACAAATCCCACATTCCTGATGCACCAGATGTTTGCGTCTGAGTGCCCGTTAGCTGGGATTCCTCAGAACTTACAGGAACACATTCTGGGAGATGATCCAGACAGAGTCGTTTATTACACAGCGTTCAATAATTCCACAACTTTACCATTCCCCAAGCATCATTCAAATGAGCCAAAATCACACACACACACACACACACACACACACACACACACACACACACACACACACACACACACACACACACACACACACACACACACACACACACACACAGACACACACACAGGGGGCAGATGGCTCCGACACATTTTCTTACCTTTTTAAAAAGGTTTCTTTTGAATCAAAAAGTACAGGGAAGAAGAGATTGACAAAGATGCTATCATAAACAGAACAAACCAAGCGAGTCAAAGGAGCACAAAGAGGAGAAAGCAGATATGCAAACTTATGGACAATGATGAACAATAAAAGCTCAAAAACCCTAACCCACTCGAAGAGCCACAGATCACACTTGTACAACGAGTTAAGAATGCAGGCAGGACTTCCCTTTGGTCTATGATGCGAACAGGGTGTGAACCGTCGGCCAAAGCCAATTTTTCTTGCTTAAATTTTGAGTTCCGTCAGTCTCTGTTTTGAGAACACCTCAGACCATGCTAAATATGTTGAACATGTGTATCTGAAGCAAAAACTATGTTCATGAGAACTGGCCGAAAACATAGCAATCCAGGAAAAATAGGACCACCTGTCTTGAAGCCCACCTGGATCCAGGAGCAACAGTCACTAACCCCCCCCCCGGCAGACTTTCTTAGACCCTGAGATTTTTTAATGCTGTGAACAAACTTTTTGGTACATCACGGGTGATGAAGGATGAGGTCAAGTTTCATTTTAACATTTTTGACCATAACTTGACTAATGTTTTTTTCTTTTTTTCCTTTAATATACAACGTCAAGGCTCATATAAGAGTGAACACACAGAACGTACAACAAGAGGAGGCAGGAGACAGGAGGGATTGGAGAGGAGGGAAGTACAAAACAGTGAGGAACAGAGACATTAGGAGGAAAACTGTGGAAGGGAGAGGGATGGGGCGGGGAACACTGGGGTATACAAGATGGGAAACAACAGGGACTTTCCAGGAAGGAAATATTTGTTCAATCGGAACAGAAATTGCCTATCGAGATAGTGAGAGAAATGTGCCATTACACTTGATTTACTTCACACCTCTTCAGAAGTTAAAGGTCAAGGAGTCAAATGGTGGTCTGAAAAAACACATATCGCATGTTTGGTTATCTCCTAATTTTGCTAATGCTGAATTCCAAAGATCGCTTGACCTTCCAATATGTTCCTGCATTGCAATAGTGAATCTGCACTGAAGTTATGTGCACCTGATATTTGATTTGTGTCCCTTGACGTACTATTTTTTGGATTGTGACCTCAATAATAACACACATTACATATTTTTTGATCATAACTTGAATAATTTACCTTTGATTTTCATGATGTTTATTTTTATGGCTGGATTGTATCTGGGGACACATTTTTTAACACTCTATCCATAAATGTTGAAGGTCAAGGTTATAAGGTGGTCTGAAAAATATATGGCCATCATTGGATCGCAGGCCAAGAGTAAGTCGTGAGCGATCGCCAAGGGGTAAGACTCCCCACCTGGGAGAGGCTTATACGTGAGTGATCACTTTTGATCACAGATATCTAGTTATGGCTTGCTATTCAGAGAAAATGGATCAATACTGTAATGTGAGGTAAGAAAAGGGCTGCCAGAGTGGCCCAAAGAGGTATGCATACTGCGCCTCCACTCAGCTGTCTGATTGGATGTTTGGGTCATTAGGGTTTGAATCTTGGACCAGCTATAAACTGTTGTCCCGGTGTTTCACAGGGAGGGAGATTCATCAATGTGTGTGCTGTCCCATGGATAGGCGTTACAATGGCATCCTGTCTGCTAGGAGTAGTTGGTGGAAGTTAAAGGATCCCAGAGTGTCCTTCGTGAATAGGTGAGCTATCGTCAGTACCATGACGAAATTCCTTCCTCAACTACTGTCCGAGAAAGCAATGGCTAACCACCCTGTTATAATCCTTGCAAAGGAAGTGCTTCGGCAGCTTCCAGAACCCTCATTCCCACCATGACCATGACTTGAGACCAGTCATGGGTGATCCCAGGAGAAGTGGGGTGGAGGAGGGCAAGAGGCCAGAAAAAAGAAAAAAAAAACTGGAATGCAGACACGCGCTGAGGCTCTACCCTGGTTTTGTTTCTCTCAAACTTGTCTCGTTCCTGGACGTGGAGTCAAGCTGGTTCTGTCAGAGTGTCGTTCTGCACTATCACTCCCACCTGTGGCTTTCTCCACTCTGGGCAACACCACCGGTCCGCCTACACCACCCTGCCCACACATTCTCAGGATCGTGCCTTGTTCAAGTCCTAACCTGCTTTCGTCACCATAGTTGCGAGTTAGGTTTCTGAGGTGCCGAGCAATTATAGGAGTATTTATTTCCTTCCTTCTATGTCAGAGTTGTATACACACCCCTCTCCCTGTTCGTGTGTCTGATGTCTTGCTTGGACTGTTCGGTTCCACCCCAAGTCCCATCCACCTCTTCTCCCAATGGTTATTTTGAGTTAAAATAAACCTTCAATGGAGGTAAGAGACGTGTTCTCATCTTTCTCCACGTGGGCACGTTCCACCGCCATAATTCAGTTTAGTTGGACCAACCTTGGGAAACCATGTCAATGCAGCGAAGATTAATGCAATTGAGCACAGTCTAGCTTTACAGCTTCCGGCTGTTTACGGGACCTCAGGTCATGGGCGCAGAAGCATATCGCATATTGCGAGGTCCGACGGGACAATAACTTTGCAATTACAATTTATTTCCCTTTCAACAAAACAGGTTGAATTAAGTTTCTAATTGTGAAGATTGAAGCATTTGCTCATCGTGGATGTTGAAACAAGCATTATAAATACCTGAAGGGAACGACTCGGAACACTATTACTTTGGAAATGGTTCAACTAGTACATGTTCACCCTTCACAACTCCCTCTGAATTCCCAAACCACTCTCCATATGCTGTTTCTGATCTTATATTGCTTGGATATTTCTGCAATTCAATCTTCAAAAAAAACAACATATTTTTGTAACTTTGGAAAAGAACATAGTCTGGTTAATGTGAAATCAATGTCGAGCACCTTGCTGTGCATTTCAGTTTTGAGTAATGGTCAGCTAACACTCACCTGGGACCAAGCACCTGTCTTCCATGAGCCAATGCATGGTTTGCGGTTGCAGCTCCGATAGGACTTAGGTGCACGGCCAGTGCAGTGCTTTTGTGGTCCAAAGGAACGGCTGCTCCGAATCAGGGAAATCTCTGCATGCAGCGCACGTGTCGAGACTGCGTGCCATTCATTCCACAATGCTTGTCGCAGGCTGACCATTTATCTGCTAACCATCTGCATACATTGTACAAAGTAAAGCCAAAAATCATATCACCATGTTCCTTCACAAAATGATGTATTTCATCTCGACAGTTATTTTTGAGAAACTCAATTTTCTTACATCACACTATTGTTCATTCATCCATCATCATCATCATGATCATGTATTATATGTTATCAAGGGCAGCAGTGTGAATGAAGCAGTCTCATGGCAAAGGGACATAAGAGCTGGTTTGGTTCCCTTCCCAGTAGTAGTCCAGTGCAGGAATTTGTAACTTGCCTCGGATGCCAGTGATAACCCAAGAACCTTTCATCAACAAACACACCATGAGATCTTTGGCGATCCACAAGCTAACACCAGCAGATGGTTCCCTTGGTTAGCACCCATACCTACGAGATTATGGTGCACCCTTTCGATGAAATTCACTGCCTGCGAAGCACCAACCCAAAATATTACAGCTTAGTAAGAATCAAAACCAGACTTGACAGCGCAAAGGAAGTGTGGTGCTACTTCTGCACCATCTTGTCGAGCATTAAACCCTCACCCATACAAAGAGCAGTCTTCCATGTCAAAGGTATTTTTAGTGCTTTTGGCAATTATATTATACAGTACATGCTTTAGCATTCTACATCATACATTTTGGCATTCCCATTGTACACAAATGTTTGGCATTCCATCTTATACATGCTTTGTTCATCCGTCTCCCACGCAATGGAAGAGTCGGGGTTTTACAATCACGCGTGTGTCCGAGCTTTAACTTTTTTACAATTTGAGCTTTTGCCATCAAATTTTTAACAAAGCTCTACGATGAGAACATGGAGAAGGCAAAATGATATCATCAATTCAGGACATTGGGTTGGGAGGGGGTTTGAGGATTTGAAGAAAGGGGGAGGGGAGCACAGAGTGTTTTCACCACCGTTTGTGTTTATTACTTGCAAAATCTAAGATTTTTCAAGGATATTGGTCAATTTATTTTGTTATTCTGTCCGCCTGTCTGTTTCTCACCGACAGGTCACCATTCTAAACCGATCGTCGTGAAACTTTACCAAGTTGTCGAGGTAGTCTAAACTGAGAAGCCTATCGATTTTGAGATCAAAGGTCAAATGTCATCTTGAGGTCAAATTTCTTTAATCGTCATTTTTCATCCGATTGACTTGAAATTCGAACAAGATTTGCATGATGCGTCATTGGATTGGGAAACAAACTATGTTCGACATCAAAAGATCAAAGGTCAAGCTCAAGGTCAAACTTCTAAAATCATCAATTTTCAACTGAAAAATCATCAATTTGACATCCTATTAACTTGAAAGTTGAACAGGAGTTGCATCGTCTATCACTGAATTTGGGTAAGCAACTATTTTTGAGGTCAAAAGGTCAAAGGTCAGATCAAGGTCAAACTTCTAAAATCATCAATTTTCAACTGAAAAATCATCGATTTACATCCGATTGACCTGAGCTTAGATTCAGATTCTCAATTTTAATCTTGATGAAATGGACAATTTGATGTATCCATGGCAACCTTTGGAGAGGGGGGTAGATTTTGCGAGTATCATGCTCTGCACGACGTCTTTTTTCTTGTTTGTCTGTTTGTTACTTGCAAAAATCGAAGATTGTTCAAGTACTGTATATTGGTTGGTTATGTGCCTGATTCGGTACGACAATCACCTACAGGTCTCAATTTTAAACTGATCTTCACAAAACTTCACCACCTTGTCAAATTTATCATAAGCAAGAAGCCTATTGTTTTTGAGGTTGACAGGTCAAAAGGTCAACAAGCTTGTCAAATTTCTAAAATCCTCAATTTTCATTGGATTGACTTTAAATTTGAACAGGATTTGCAGATCACATCACTGAATTCAAACAATTATTTTTGAGGTAAACAAAGGCTACAATGTCATGGGCCAAAGGTCAACAACTTAGGTGATATTTCTAAAATCCTCAATTTTCATCCCATTGACTTGAAATTTGAAGATGACTTGCATATCAGGTCACTGAATTCAACCACCACATATTTTTGAGGGCAACATAGGCCAAATGGCTGACACAGGCCTAATTTCCAAAATTGTCAATTATAATCCGATTGACTTGAAATTTGAAGAGGAATTGCATATTTGGTCATTGACTTCAACCACCAATTATTTTTGAGGACAAATTTGTTTTCTGGATTTTTCAAATATAGTGCCATTCGCAACATCTTTCTTGTTTGCTTGTGTGCAGGATCTCAAAAAGTTATCGACAGACCCGGATGAAACTTGGTGGGCAGGTTGGGTGTGTGACGAGGAATATATGATTCATTTTTGGTGGATCGGGATCCGATAGCTTTTCATGATTTTTCACCACTGAGTGATCAGACAAAAAAATGATATGGAGCACGATTTCTCAAAAAGTTGTGGACGGATTCGGATGAAACTTGGTGCTCAGTTTTGGTGTGTGACGAGGATGAATTGATTTGATTTTGGTGAAGATCGATTCCAGATCCGGATAAAATAATTTTTAAATTTTTAGCTCACCTGGAACGTAGTTCCGATCCGTCCTTCAGACCGTCATCCGGAATTGTGCGTCATACATCCTTCAGTTCGTCCGTCCGTCCACAAATACGTGCAGCTTCTTCTCTGAAACCACACATCTGATTTTGATGAAACTTTGCAATGTTCATCATCGTGTATGTACCAAAGTTTGTTCATGGCATTTAAAAAAAAAGAAAAATCGGGCCTATGGGGGGCTATGGGGGTTGAACCCTCCAATAGGTATTTGCTTTCTTCACAGAAACTGCACATGCAATTCAAATGAAACTTGACCACAACCTTCATCACCCGTGATGTACCAAAGTTTGCTAATGACATGAAAAATCTGGGTCTAAGTTGGTTTGAGGGGTGCGGGTTGTCCTCCAAAATAGGTATTTGATTTCTTCTCCAAAACTACACACACAATTTGGATGAAACTTGACCACAGCCTTCTTTCTTCTCAGAAACTACACAAACAATTCCGATGAAGCTTGACCACAATCCTCATCACCAGTGATGTAACAAGTTTGTTCAAGGCATTAAAAAAAAATCCAAAGGAATTTAATTTCTTCTCCATTACATATTTTGTGGGTCATCCATGCCTAGCAGTGGTTCCCTGGTTATCTTATGCAGCCACTATCAGATGAGCGCCCAGAGGCATCGCGCCTATGTTTAAAGTGATTATTCACCAATGAGAGGGCCAAAAACGATGTATATCATGATATATAAAAATGTATTGGGTCAGATGTTCTCCTGGATCAGGCATAGCATGGTAAAAAAAATTAAAACATTATATCTCTGAAACCGCTGATCGGAAAAATTTGAAACTTGGCACATAATATTCCACTCCCAATGGGTAATAATGGTTTGTAAGGATGATGTCATTGGTGAATTGATAGACCAGCCA
>NW_028222449.1:0-39992 GCF_056783735.1 Eptatretus burgeri | reverse complement strand
TATGGCCAGATTTCAGGAATTTACGTGCTCTGGCTGACTGGGTCACTTTTCCAAGCCGAATTGTTCCATCAAGTTCATCGAGTCGTTGTTTCAAATTTTTTTCCAGTTTCACCAATGTAGAATTGGTCCCAGTCTTTGCATGATGAATGGTAAACTGCTGCAGGTTTATCACCAGTTGGTATTGGGTCCTTTAGTTTTGAGATGACATCCGGGATGGTGCGTACAGGCTTGTGGGCTACGCTAATCCGTGCACCACGTACTATCCTGCCAATCCTTTCTGAAAGGCTCGGGTAATGTGGCAGTACACAGTACCCAAGTGCGTCTGGATCCTTCCGTTCTGTCCTTTTTGGTTCTTCCAATGTGGGGAGTATCACCTTGTCCCCATTTTTGAGCAGGACTCCTCCAACTAATCTGATTTCTTTAATTGCATCAGCTTTGGTTGATGACACTGTCCATGCCCGAGCTGCTAATGTCCGTGCCATACTGCGTTTGTGGGAGATTGGGTTGCAGGAGTTAAAATCCAGTAATCTGCTGGTGTGGGTTGGTTTCCAGTAAACCGAAGTCTTGAGGGAGCCGTCAGGCTTATGTTGACCTCCACATCCAAAAAGACCAATTTGTTTTCTTTTTCAATTTCCATTGTGAAGTTAATGCTGGGGAATAACGGCCATGCTGTCCCAGTAGGTGGTGTACCATGTTTGTATGCACAATGGTGAAGGTGTCATCTACATATCTGTTCCAGTACCGTGGGAGACAATTCTCATGTCTCAAATATCCTTTGTTCGAGTTCCTCCATCACCAAATTAGCTACAACAGCAGAGACCGGTGAACCAATAGCTGTGCCAAATATTTGTGGGTCGTGTGCACTGTCATAGGTGAAGGTCGTGCTGTTCAGGTACATCTCGAGCAAGCCAGCAATATCCTCAAGTGTTAGTTTGCTGTTCTGACAAGCAGTTTTCCAATCGTTTGAATGTTTCAACTGGTCGTGTGTGACGCTCATCGCAAGATCGCCTGGGATATTGGTGTAAAGGGAAAACCACATCGAAAGATACCATCATCTCATCATCTTGGATTCTAACCTCTCTTATCCTTTGGACAAAGTCACCACTATTCTTCACTGTTTTATCAGTCTTTCCTGCAAGTCCGTCAATGATACGTGCAAGAAAGCCTGACAATCGGTAAGATGGTAAATTGACGAAGGACATGATGGGATCTGAGGGACATTGTCTTTGTGGATCCTGGGAAGACCATCGAGTCTGGGTGCTGAACCATTGCTGCAGTGAAGCCAATTGTAGTCCTGGTTGCCCAGCCTGCCTGCTCGTTTTAGCATGGACAATCGTGTGTTCAAGGACTGCTGTTGTTTTGGAGTTGGATCATCAGGTAATTTTGGGTACGTTTTACCATCCTCCAGGAGTGATATGACTTTACCATGGTATGATTCCTTCTCCATTACAGCCACTGCTCTGCCCTTGTCTGCTGGTGCAAAAATCAAATCAGTCCTGTTTCTCAGACTTCTCATGGCCATCAGCTCTGGTACTGAGAGGTGAGGTTTAGGTTTACTCGTGTGTACAAAGGCTCCGATGGTCTGAGCCACACGGTTCGTGATGGTGGTTTTCTCCTCCGCTGGGAGATTGGTAATGGTGGACTTCACACTCGCAACAATCCAGGCCACAGATATGGATTCAAGGGTTATGCTGAAATTTAACCTTTTCCTTCGGACTCTACTCTGGTACTGAGAGTGTTGTGAGATGTGGTGGTACTATCTCTGACTTATTTCCAGTTGTTACTGAAGTTTGTCAGGGGTGTGTACTGGCCCCCACACTTTTCAGCACTTGTATGGACTGGATTCTGGGGAGGATGTCAGACAGATCAAGCTGCGGTGCATCATTTGGGAATGTCAAGATCTCTGATTTTGATTTGGCAGATGATGCAGTAAGCTTTGCAGAGACTTTAGATATCCTTTTGGGGGTCCTCGAGGTGCTGAGTGAGAAGTCGGAGCCACTGGGATTATGGGTTTCCTGGGTCAAAACTAAGATCCAGGCTTTCAATGACATCTTGGATGCTGCTGTCCTGTCTGTGCCTGTTTGTGGTGAGGATTTTGAGGCCGTGGAGAGATTCACTTAGCTTGGCAGTGATATTCATGTCTCTGCTGGCTGTGAGTCAGAGGTCAACAGATGTCTGGGTCAGGCCTGGGGAGTCATGGATTCACTGGATAATGGAGTGTGGCACTGCAGGTATCTGTGCGGGAGGAGGAAGGTCCGAGTCTTCAGGTCCTTTGTGCTTCCAGTCTTGCTCTATGGATGTGAGACTTGAACTCTGACCAGGGATCTGAGACGGAGTCTTAATTATTTTGGTGCCAGGTCTCTTCGGAGAACCCTTGTCTATCGCTGGTCGGACTTTGTGTCCAACGAGCGGTTGCTGAGGGAGACTCAAATGAGATTTGTTACCTGCATGGTCCGTGAGCGTCAGCTGCGGCTGTATGGACATGTGGCTCGTTTTCCTCATGCTGATCCTGCTCAGCAGATTTTCTTAGGGAGGGAGTCTTGTGAGTGGAGGAGGCCAATGGGCCGACCACGTGCCTTGTGGTTGCAGCAGGTTGATCGGCATCTCAAGGAGATGGGGATGGGCCAGGCATCTGCCTGGGGGATGGTCAGACGGAGGTCCCTGGAGTACTGGCGGAAAGTGGATGCAGCGACACGCTGCTCTGGTGTATGCTCCCATACCTGACCTGACCTGACCTGACCTGACCTGACCTTCGGACCGACATTTCAGCATCCTATGATTTGGGACAGTCAATCCAAACATCTGCTAGATGCTTATAAGGACACTTTTTTTTTTTGCCCAATCACATCCAATTTCAGCTCAAATTATGATATTTAGAATCGTTGCAGAGATGTTTTAGGCAGAGTACACAACAAAAATTATGGACAGTATCACATAAATTTGGTTTCTTGGTAGAGTTATCGAAATGTGCGGAACAAGTAGAGACTGAGAAAGGTCATTACACTGGCATTTAAAGTGAGTAGGCCTTCAACTGGGATGGAATCTCTGTTTGCGAGCATTGAAAAGGAAGTCGATGCACATATGTACCGATGTAGGTCACTTCTGAACGGACTTTTTGAAAAACTGCCAACAAGGAGACAATTTCGTTCGTCACTTATTAAGAAGAACATTTTCAAAAAGTCTTTTGTACAATGTGAAACTCAAGTGTTAAATTAAAATTCTTAGCCATTTTGCTGTTTAGTCCATCTTCTATATTTTACCTGTTGTTGCCTCTGCCCATTGAAGGTGGATGAAGGTTATGTTTTCACCCCTGTCTGTTTGTTTGTTTGTCTGTGTGCAGGATATCTGAAAAAGTTGTGGATGGATTCGGAAGAAATTTGGTGGGCAGGTTGTTTGTGTGACAAAGACGAACTAATTAGATTTTAGTAAAGATCCTGATCTGAATCTAGATCCTTTAATTACTTCCACCACCGAAGGTGGAAGGAGGTTTTGTTTTCACCCCTGTCTGTCTGTTTGTCTCTTGGGTGGTCGCAAGACTACCATTATTCTCAGGTTTTCCGTCTGTATGTATGTTTGTATGTTTGTTGGGTGGTCGCTAGAGTACCCTTATTTTCACTTTTTCCATCTGTTTGTATGTATGTTTGTATGTAATGGACAGCTCTGGAGGCCAGAGGAGTAAACCGATTTTGATGAAACTTGACAGGTAGGTTCATATCAAGATCTATTTCTATGCTTTGGAGCACCGTTGCTATGGACACCACCGTTGCCGAGCAACGGGATTTTGAAATTTTTGAAAAATCCTAAAAAATATTTTTTTTCGAAAATCAAAAATCGGCTTCCAGGCTTTTATGCGTACTATAATCAACCTCTTTGACAAAAATTTTCAGCCCGATCCATCGAAAACTGTATGACTAGTATGCAATATGTCGCGACCACCCATGTCGCCTACCGGTTTGTATGTTTGTTTGTACGAAATGGACAGCTCTGGAGGCCAGAGGAGTCAACCGATTTTGATGAAACTTGACATGTAGGTTCATACCCGGATCTAGTTGTCTGATTTTGAGCGCCGTTGCCAAGCAACGGGACTGAAATTTTTGAAAAATCCTAAAAAAAAAAAAAAATTCGAAAATAAAAAATTGGCTTGCAGGCTTTTATGCGCACTATAATCAACGTCTTTGTCAAATATTTTCAGCCCGATCCGTCAAAAACTGTATGACTAGTATGCAATTATGTAGCGACCACCCATGTCGCCTACCGGCTTGTTGGGTTGCTCGAGCACCCTTATTCTGGACATTTCCTTCCGTCTGTCTGTCTGCGAAACTTTGGTCAAGCCTCGGGGCTAAACCACTCAACCGATTCCAATGAAATTTGATAGGTAGGACAGTAGGGTAAGAATACTGATTCTGGCTCACTTTTCCCCATGTAAATGAATGGGGGATTTTCAGCGATTCCCTTTTTTTTCCCTAAAAATAAACCCCCTTTTTATCCCAAGGTATATTTATTTGTCTCCCCTTTTAACCTGGAGGTTGAACCTCATTGAATTGAACACCTGGGGGTTGAACAGCTCACTCATTGAACCTATAAAGATTTGTTCATTCTCAAATTCCTTCAATAGTTTAATTTTCTTTGCACAATAATCCCCATCTAAGATATTGACAAACAAAACATTTGAATCTTTATATTTTTGAAGATACCCCTTTTGTGCCATTATGAAATGATAAACTTCTCTTAATGCTCTTGTTTGACCACCTCCTGAGCCACATATCATTTTGAGATTATAGTAAATTGTTTTTTCATTGTTCAATTGATAACCATCAAAGTTTTCAGTCCATTCAAGGATATTCATTTTTTTCTTTACATCCTCTAACTTACTACTTTTTAAATTGATTCGCTTATTTGTTTTATTTACCTTTGTTTTCGTTATTTTTTCAATAATACTTATTTGATATTTTTCACATTCATTATGTTTTCCATTTATATACCAAGACTGAGATTTTCTCCACTCTTTAGTTTGATTAATACTTGGTTTAACCATTTATATATTGTGAAAAAACGCGGCGGTAGCCCTTAAAAAACCCTAACCCATCTTCCCATTGTTAAAACACAATCTATTCTATTTACTCTATCATACAATATCCATATGGAACACAATCTATTCCATTATCTAAAATAAATCTCTTATCATCAAAGGCTCCTAATGCCTTTTTATTTACTTCTTCACTATATATGTTATGTTTATAACTTCTTATTGTATTCATTTTCCTATATTCTTCTTTCTTATTCATCAAACAATTATAATAATTTCTAAAAGTTATTGATTTCTTTATTACATATTTCTTTATTCCCTTTAACCTCTTATCAATCTGTTCACCATACTTATAAGCATATGCCTTTGCTCTCAATCCAATAAACTCACTCATTACTTTTCCACCCAACTCATCCTTAAACTTACCAATAACCTTTTCATTCTTTTTAGAAAATAACTCACTCTTCTTGCTGAAATTACTTGTATCATATACTCCAATATTTTTCTTCATATCTTCATAAACATCATCAGTTTTTATATCTAGGATAAAACTATCAGTGTACATATACAACAATGAAACATTTTCACCATACTCTTTCTTTAAGTCATTATACAAATACTCATACATCAATATCTTTGATAAATCAAGAACTGCTGTTCCAATATAAATTGGTTTATCCATTACAATACTTTCCTTTTTCATATGAATTGCAGAAAAGTTCTCTGAAAAAACCTCTTCTCTCTCAAAACTTGGTTTATTTATCAATCTCGAAGCTTCTTTCCAAGATGTTGCGAATCTAATGTTTTGCCTGTTTCTAACATTTTCCATAGTCTTTCCAAATACAGCATTATTCATTAATTTATAAAAGTCCCCTTCAAATTTTACTTTTGTATTTGCTCTCATATCTGTATTGAATTGAATATACTTTTTCACCCAAGGACTTTGTATAAATTTTAAAACTCTATGAATTTTAGGTACTCTCAATCCTTCTCTCAAAAACTGTTTTAAGCTTCTCTGATGCAAAACATATCCCTCTTTATCATAGAATGTTGTTAATAACTTTTCTGTTGATTTACCTTTAATATTAAAACTTTTATGATAATCACTTAACCATTCTTTCTTTGGGGTTTCTTTCTCACATGCAAAAGGAAGGTCTTTATGCTTATTATGAAGAACACTCGGGTACCTCAAATCAACTTCAAAATAATAACCTTCTTCTTCGTCATTCAATTCCTCTTGAGAAGAAATAACAATATTCATCAAAGCCTTTTCATAATCCTTTTCTTCCACCCACTCTAATTTACCATAAGGCAGAGATTGAGACATTGCCCATCCATACAAATTATTAGCATCAAAATACATCAAATAATTACTATCTTTTTCACTATCATAATTTGGGAGATATTTATTATTTGCTTTCGCATATCTTTTTGAACATACTTGTGATATTCCACCTCTCTTGGACTTCTCAATCATCAAAAGCATATCAACATCACTGATTAAATCTATATCTTGTTTTGTCATTTTCAACATTGCACTCCAAGCTAAACCAGGAGCTGTGAAATAGTGGGCAGGATCTAATCCATAACAATTTTTATTATGACAGAGTGTTCTAAAAGCCTCAAACACATCAGCTAACAATAAAACATCTGTTTTTAGATATAAATCATGATATTCTCCAAGGTTCTTTATCTTAAATATTTTCCATATTTCTTGTGCATGTTTATATTCCTTATCACTTATCTCTTCTTCATAAAGGTTATTATAGAAACTTTCTTTTGAAGGAAGTTGTGTTTCTTTAAATCTCATAAATGAATCCATATAATCATAAGGATAAATTCCCTTACTTGTAAGAATTTTCTCTTTACTTTGAATTTCATTCCTTGTTTGAATTTCCTCTCTCGTAAGAATTCCTTCTTTAATAAGAACTTCATCTTTAATCTGAATTTCCTCTTTAGTTAGAATTTCATTCATTGTTTGAATTTTCTTTATAATTAGAATTTCATCTTCAGTTAGAATTTCTTCATTAATTAGAGTTTCCTCTTTACTTTGAATTCTCTCTTTAATCTGAATTTCCTCTTTAGTGAGAATTTCCTCTTTTGGAAAGAATGAATTAAGATTTGGAAAAGAGTCCGTGGAGCTTAGATTTGATGCGAGGTAGGCTAGTGGTGTTCCCATAAACTTGTAAGAATCTAGAAACCTAATACGAGTTAAAGGTTTTGTGAATATCATTTTTGAAAATGAAATATACTTTTGACTTGTGTTTGTTATAGCAGAAATATTCCCTGGTGTTTTTGAAAGTTCATTTATAAATAGATGTGTATCATAGTTGGCGCTGTTGTGAAGAAAGACTGGAATAAAAGAAGGTAATTTATAATTAAGATTACAACAGGAATGAGCGGGACCTCTATATTTACCAGTAAGATGACAATGGTCTCTAACTTTAGACTCCTTAATTTCCCCCTCACAAATATGACAGATATTGTTCATTCTAAATTCTAATTTTTCTTCTTTGGTTCATTTCATCGGTTCATTTGTTTCTTTCATTAATTTAGTGAGTCTTATACAATCCTTTTCTAATCGTTTTACAAACTCTTGTGAAGCATTTTTTCCACGATAATGTTCAAGTTTGTTATACTTTTCTCCAACAGATGATTTGATATAATAACAGAAACCACAAGCAATATGTTTTTGATATTTATTTGTATATGGTTCTTTTGGATTAGGAGAAGCAGTATTTATCTTTTTAAGGATACATTCAAAATCAGCGTATATCACAAATGGGTGCATGATGGATTTATTATAATCTTCAAAAGAAATCTTTTCACCAGGTTTAGGCATTGTAATTACAGCTGATTTATGATTACTACAATATTTTGAATGTTGTTCTAATCGTTCTTTTGTATGAAATGAATTAAGACATCGCTTACAAGGATATATTTTGTTTGCTGTTCTGAATACCTGAGAAGAGATTAATCTTGATAAATTATTGATGTATGTCTAATGTGAATTCTTTCCAACACTAAAATATAAAAGGTCAATGTGTGTTTCTTCATTTTTATAGTTGTTTGAAATTTTTAATATTTGAACTTTGTTTGTATCCGTTAATCCATATACATTAATAGAAAGATTATTCTTTTTCTCAAATTTAGGAATATCTGTTAGTGGCATTGGGAATTTAAAATCTTTAATGTCCAAGGTATTCTCATATTTCATATATTGTTTTACTCTTTCTGAATTACATTTTGGTGGATGAAAGTGAGCAAGAACAGACCAGAGAAAACATTTATTATCATTGTTCTTAATATTAACAACTGCCTTCTTTAGTTTTATTTCTTTTGGTAATTCAATATGAGAAGCTTTAAGAGGGTTTGATTTTAGAATGTGTATATCTAAAAAGATGATTTTTTTAATATTGAATCCACTTCCTACCACTGTATTATCAACATCCTCCTCTTGTCTTGATAGTTCTTCATAAACCCCACTATTCAAAAAATCTTGAAATGATGTTATAAAATGAAGACCTGTTCTCACATAAGGAGTATGTTCTTCATCTTGTCTTTTCATATTCATTTTCACTCCCATATAAAACTTTAAAGTTTTCATTTCTTTTAATGTCTTTTAATAAATTTTTCAACATCGGGTTTCACTATTTCAATTGATTCAGCTATTGATGATGGACCGGGTTCTCCAAATTGAAAAATCCTTATTTTTATATGCCCTTTAAATGCCCCATCAGTGTTTTCAATATAATAGTCTCCCTTTACTTTAAACTCATTTTTCTTGTGTTTTTGTGATTGAAGATGTTTATTATAACTACTCTTCAAAACATCCTTTGAACAGATATCACAATGTTTTCTTTCCAACTCAAGAGGAGATATTTGATGAAATAGATTAAATGTGTGTTTGTTGGTTCGGAGGTGTTTTCTATAATGTTTATATTCGTGATTACAAACATCGCAGTACGTTGTATTCACCATATTTATAGAATAAAACTTTGCTGAAACTAAAATTTTCTTGATGAAAATTTCGTTTAATTTATAGGTGAATCTGTGCTTAAAAACATTTTATCCTCCAACTTTTTCACTTAATAAATTCAATGTTTCAAGACACAAAAGACAAGTTTCAATCAATCTCTTCATCTGTTAAAGATACTGAGAAATATGTCAAGGATGTAAAATTGAACAAAGATAAATATAACAACTATTGGATAAAAACTATTATGGTAAATAATATGAGTTCTTCAATTTCCTTCAGTGGAAGGGCTTTTAGTATACCTGGAAGAACATCAATTAAAGTATCTCTAACAAAAGTTTCTCCTCTCCTTCTAGTAATATATTCAAAACTAGAAAAAGCAATGAAACAAGAAAAAGTATCAAAGAACAAAAACCTTATGGATGAAGCTTTAGAAAGAAAAGATAAGACCATCTGTAATATGCAAGGAGAAATTTGTATTTTTTTCAACAACCCTAAAGATGTAAATCCTGATGAAATAAAGGATGTTAATATATCAGGTGAAATGACATTTCGTTCAATAGTGGTTAACGATAATTTTAAAATTACCTTTAATATAAAAAATGTTGTCGTTGAATCTGATAATGAAAAAAAGTATATCGATATCGATGGTAATATACAACTGAAAGTATAGATGAATTTCAGTTTAAGTAAAGTTTTACTTTATAAATATGCTCGACTTTCCTGATTCTTCATATGACAAATTTGAGAATTGTCCTGCGTGTGAAAGAGGGGGATTAAACACAGAGTCAAAAACCTATAAACAATGTATATTCTGTGATTTTCTTCTAATTAATGAAATTAAAAATATAAAAAGGAAAATAATTCTTTTAGATTTACACCAAAAATGAATTACTTTACAAGATTGATTAGAGAAATGAATGTAAAGTATGAGGGTGATAACACACCTTTCCTTACAAGGGAAGAAACTGAACGTATAAGAGAAATGTTCAAAGGATTGTTGTTATATATTATTCATGGATGTAATTTTCAGGGAAATATCAACACAAGATATTGTATAAATAAAATAATGGATTATCTTGAAATTAAACCTGAACTTAGGATAAAATATAGAGTTTCTAAAAAAGCCAATAATAAATTAAATAACTTGTTTTCTAAACATATAAATGAATGATTTTTTACCTATTTGGGAAAATAAGATAAAATTTAACAACCATAAAAATCTCCCAAATTCATTAAGATGTCTCATAGTTGGTTCAAGTGGATGTGGAAAAACCTGCTTACTTTTAAAAATGCTCCTCACTCCCAACTTTTTAGATTATGATAATTTAATAATTTTCACAAAGTCGAGTTTTCAACCAGAGTATCAACTACTCTCACAAGGTTTTAATGCTGGTCTTCAAAAAGAAGATATAATCGGTTTATTTAAACGTCAAAAAAACCTAAATGATTATAACATTGAAGATATAATTCAACTATTTTGTGATACACAGAGATGTAAAAAGAAATCAAATCCTATAACTTGTATTCTTAGTGATAATACGGATGATATACCGTCTCCCAAAGATTTGGATAAATCAAAAAAGAACCTCGTTATCTTTGATGATTGTGTTAATGAGAGAAACCAAACGGTAATGGACAGCTACCACACAAGAGGGAGACATTCTTCTTGTAATTGTATTTATCTTAGTCAATCGTACTTTCAACTTCCTCGTCGTTCCATCAGAAACAATGCTAATACTTTTATTTTATTCAAGTTAAATTCAATAGATATCAATAATTATTGGAGAGATAATTGTTCTACATTATGTAGTAAAAAGAAATTTGAGGATTACATGAAGCACACGACTGAAAAATATAAATATATTGTTGTGAAACAAGATGAGATATTAAGGGATATATTTTTTGTTTTATAAACAATTACATATATAAATGACAACTATTATTATAAATCTTGTGGGTAAATCTGCTTCTGGAAAAAACTTTCATAAATCAAGGTTCTTGTGTAGTACAAATGAGAATATTGTAAATTTACTTCAAAAACACCCCGTGATACGCATTGTATCAACAACAACTAGAGCAATAAGACCTGGAGAAGTAAAAGGTGAAGATTATCACTATATTTCAGTGGAGGAACATATGCGATTGAGGAATGAAGGACAAATATTTGAGGAGGTTTCTCTTGGTACAACAAAATATTCACATTGTAAGAGTGAGTTAAGGAAACTAAAATCTGGTGGTGTTGGGATATTAGAAACTAATCCAGAAGGAACAAGACAAATTATTAAATATCTGAGCGGGGTGAAGATTTTATCATTCGGTTTTGATGTTGATGAAGAAACTCAACGCAAACGTATGAAAAGCAGAGATGCAAGGATTAGTGAAGAAGAAATGACAACTCGCATTAATGTTAATAAAGAATTTGATGAAATATTTAAAGAAAAGGATTTATTTGAACACATCTACTTGAATGATGAAGAAAAGGAAAATTTCCCTGTTAATCTTTACAATTCATTAAATGATATTTTACAATAAATAAATGGATACAAAAGAAAGAGCAAGAAGATTTAAGGAACATCAAGAGTTGGTTTCAAAAGTTGTAAAACAGCAGGAAGACATAAAGAAGAAACGCAGACAGAAACTAACGGGCGAAGAAGTATTTGAAAGAAAACAAGAGAAATTTATTAAACCACTTTTAAAAACTTCCCAAGAAAAAATGAAAGATGTTTCCACAGTTCCCACAGTAGAATATACTCCCAGAAAGCTCCAAATGTTAAAAGATTTCAGTCAAATGACGGAGGAAGAATTAGAGCATATTGGAGAATTAGATTATGATGAAGGTTTATTTCAACAACTGGAAGAGATTAATCAACCCCCTGATTATATTGTGAATGCTGTTCAAAACAATGAATATTCAGCGGATTCAAAAACCAAAGCAGGACTCATTCCAACAGAACAACCAGCAATATTTCATCTTGTTCAAGAAAAGGTATTGATATTTAATGATGAATTAAGGTTCTTAAGTTCTGCTCAACCCCCTGTTAAACTAACTCCGAGATTAATGTTTCTTCTCACAAAAGATGGAAGACAAGGTTCAACTGTGAGGGATGAATCAAAGTATATTGATAAACCATTGGATATGGAAAATAATGATGATAGAGTATATATTGATTTGCTGAACACTCTAAATTATAAGGTTATTCTTTCTGGTAAAAGTAGGAAGAATGAGAAGGAGAAACACATTATTCAGGCTTTAAGTATCCTTGGTTCAGGTATTAGTTTTCTTCCAAATGACCCATCGCAATTAGTTAATAGACTGTTATTGTTGTTAGGCAGTAAGAAGGCTGGAAATAACAATTGTTTTAATGAAGCATCAGCCATTTTAGACCAGTTGATGAACATGAAAATAATTAATAAATCTCAATATAAAGACATTTTATCTCATATTAAATAAGATGAGAAGCACAATCCTGAGTTTTAATTTCACAACAAGCGACCACACATCTTCATTCCCATACCCAGTACAACTTGACACAACAAAAGAATATGAGGCATCTTTATTGTCCATGGAAACTTATAATACCTTATTTAATATAACCGAGAAAAATGACAAGTTTAGTTATAATCCGGGAAGTGGATACAAAACGATAACAGTCTCACCTGGAGCATACGAGATTTCTCAAATATCTTCCGAAATTGCTCGTCTTATGAAAGAACAGGGTGATGAACCAAAAAATATTGTTATAAACATTCAAAAACATACTTCAAAATCAACGATTAAAGTTAAAAATAACTACAAGGTTGATTTCACAATTGATAATTCATTTAGAGAGTTATTGGGTTTCTCCTCAAAAAAGATTGAAACTAATGGGACGTTTTACAGTGATAATGTCATTCAAATATCCTCAGGAATAAATTCGGTGTTAATTCACTGTGATTTGATTGATGGTGCTTATAATGATGGAAAAAAAACAAATACAATATTTTCATTCAGCGCATACTCAACCCCAATTGGTTATAAATTCAATATGGAACCTAAAAATTTGGTTTATCTACCTGTGTCAGGAAAAACCATACACAGAGTAAATTTTAGGATAACCGACCAAGATAATCATGTGATTTCTTTTAATGGAGAAGTTATATCCATCAGAATTCACCTACGTGAAGTTTTCCAATAAATAAATACGATGGTTATTGTGAGGAAACACGAGTTGGGAAAATATAAAATAATTACAGGGGATGGGATGTTCCTTTGGTAGAGATACTTTGGTAGAGGATACTATAAACCTAAGAGACAAAGGGGTGTCGGACATCAATTTAGAGGAGATGGGATAATTGATACTCTCATGGGTATTGGTTCAACTATTCTTAAACATAAAGACCTAATTGGTTCAACTGCTTCTGCTGTGGGAAATGTAGCAGGTGCTGTAAAGAGTATAAAAGATGCTCAGAAGGAATCTCATAAATTACAAGCAATAAAAGAAATTAAGAAAGGTAAAACTCAGTTGTCCCCCCAAGAACGACAGAAAATAATTCAAATACTTGGATCAGGGTTTCAAAAGTTTTAACATCTTTTTTCCTAAATAAATACAAGTATGGAAGAAAATGATAATATCTATAATTTGCTTGATAATATTATTATCTCAAACTCCACTAAAAAGAAGATTACTTCAAGGTAAATGCAATAACTGGAACAGACTGGAATACAAATGGTACAAAAAGTTTTGAAATAAATAATCAACAAACCTATTTGAATCTCTCCGAAAGTTTCTTGTTGTGTAAATTTAAATTCACTAAGGCTGGGAATAACACAAACGCTACACTTGTAAATGATTTCTTCTGGAAAATGTTTGATAGTGTGCGATTGTATATTGGAACACAAGAAGTTGAAGCGGTTGATTATGTCTCTGCTGTATCTGATATGATGAAATTTACACTCTATACATTCAGTGATAGAATGGGAAAGGGGTCTGTCGAAGGTTTTATTCCTGATATGTCAACGGGAACAAACACAGACCCTGGATATATTCAAAGGAAAGGAATGTATAATGATGATACAAAAGCAGAAAATAGTTTTACTGTGGCAGCTCCTCTTAAAGGTATATTTGGATTTTGTGATCATGATAAAGTTCTGTATGGTCTTAAAATTAGATTTCAACTACAAAGGAATGATAATGAAAATAGATTGCTTTTTGGTGTTGGTAGTGCTTTTGGTGAACAGAATAAATTTGTAATTGAGGAGATGAGTTGGTATATCAGTGAATATACTCCTAATCTTAAAACAGAAGAGATGTTGAATCGAAGACTTAACTCAAAGAAACCACTCAGTGTATCATACCTCAAAAGAAGATGTCAACACGTTAAACTCAACCAAACTACTTACACGTGGAATTTGGGTGTTCTGGAAGGAAAGCCACGATATCTGTGGATGATTTTTAAAAAGCCAGATGGTGATACTGCGACTGATAAGAATAATGCATTGAGTGATAATGCTAAGGTGAAACAACTTCGCATTTCTCTAGATGGAACATTTTATCCACGAGATAGATTGGAAATTAATTGGGAAAAAATGATTTTGCTGAAGCATACAAGTCTTACCAAAAGGTGTGTGAAAGTAATGGAAATAAAGAACCTATTTTGGATATGACAGCATTTAAAAGTTTGTATACAATCTATGTGTTTGACCTGAGCGCTCAAAAGGAAACTATAAAGTCTAATCGAGTGGATACTTCCCTATACATTGAAAGAGGAGAGAGTGAAGAAGTTGATTCATATTGTTTGCTTTTGGAAGAAACAGAATTGCAGATTAATACAGATAATGGTGTGATGATTAGTCTCACATAATTTTTTGTTAAATAAATGAGTGGTAAAGTACCAACTGGGGTATATGTTAATCAAATCAATCTTCATAAACTATCATCTTGTGTTCAAAATCAAAAGCCTTGTACGATTAACGTTAATACAATTCAGAGAAAAGGAGCAGTAAGAATTGATGTTTTGCTCACAAGAGAACAGGTTAAAATCTTGAATGACACTGGCTCACTTAAAATTAAAATGACAAAACCAATGTTGAAAAAATATTCAATAAGAGAGACGAGTGGAGGATTTCTCCCATTTCTAATTCCTTTATTTGCTGGTTTAAGTGCGGTTGGAGCATTGACGGGTGGTATTTCAACAGCGGTGAAAACTGCCAACGAAAGGAAGGCTCAACTCCAGGCTCAAAAAGAATTGGAAAGACATAACAAAGAGTTGGAGAAACAAATTAGTGGAAGTGGTGTAATTGTAGATTTTGCTGAAAAACTTGAAGGTCTGCCTGATAAAGCGAGATTGTTAGTTGGAGATATGCTTTCTTCTATTGCACAAGCAGGTGTAAAATTAACGAAAAGAGGTAATGGATTATATCTTTCTAATAAATAAATGAGCATTGATGAGTGGTTGGAAAAATTTGGAAAGAATACAACATCAAATTTACAACTTGACAAATATTGTAAGAAATTAAAAATTCATAATGTGGTTATTTGTATGAGAGATGAATTAACAAATCTGCTGAAACATACAAAGAATATTATTATGAACTTAGAAGATAATAATGGGAACGGTTCTCATTGGGTTTGTATTTTTAATAGTCAAGACAAATATTATTTTGATAGTTTTGGTCTTCCACCACCTGTTGAAGTTATAAAATTCTTACAGAATGGTGTTTATCAAACATTTCAAGTCCAAGAATTAAATTCCAAGTGTTGTGGTCAATTATGTCTATATGTGTTATTTCAACTCAACAAAAATAAAAATTTTTATGATATTATTTTTAATCTAATATAAATGACTTATGTTGGTAAAGATGGTTCTATCTTTGGTGTATCTCAAGAACTGGATATTGATTTATCAAATTATTATACAAAGGCACAGGCTGAACGACATAAATATAATATAACCAAAAATATTAACATGCAAAATGCTTATAAATTAAAAAATTATCCAACCCCAACTGAAGCGAATGACTTGGTGAGATTAAGTGATTTATCACAATATATATACTTAAATAAAACGGCTCTGTATTCCAAAGATACAGAAGTGTTGATATTATCTCCAGGTCATACAGAATTCACAGTTCGAATTAAAATAAATTTTTATAAAGAAGGGCGTATCGTTTGTATGAGAATAGAACAATGGGGGTATGATATGAATGATTTAGGGTATAATTGGTCATTTAAAATTAACCTCGAAGACCTGGAACAATTAAATCAGTCTCGTAAGGAAGAATATTATCCACTTGGTATCGAGAATGAGTTTTGTGGGGCTACGATTAGTAAACAACAAATAAAAGAATTTAATAAGGGTAAATATAATAATGGTTTTGCCCTTGTTTATCTCATGAAAACAGAAAAAACAGGATTATATATAATAAGTAAGGAAATACAAAATGATTTAACTATGGGAAGATGGGGAGGTGTTTCGTGCCATAATATTATTCTGACATATATTTCTAATACATAAATGACAGCAAGAAGGATTCAAGAAAATTATCATTTCTGTGTCCAAGCATACCTTCAAGAAAAGGGTATTCGGTATTTTAATAAATATGTTCTACAACATAAGAATGAGGTATTTTCAATAAAAGATTGGCATTATGCTGATGTTGATAAACCGACAACTTTAGATTTAATTAGAATGTTAAATAATGAAAAAATTATAAAGTTAAGAAAAGGTAAGGCTCTTTTAGAAATTCAAAAGAAATTTTATTGGTTTCCTGTTGTAAAAAAATTATTTTGGATACAGGAATAACAAGAAATCCTGATGAATATATGTATAATATTCTATGGGGTGTAAACGATTCAAGGATAGTAAGGGATGAGGAAGGAGTTGAAGAAGAGAGGGAAGAGGAGGAAAAGGAGAAGGAGGAGAGGGAGAAGAAAGAGGAGGAAAAGGAGAAGAGAGAGAGGGAGGAAAGAGAGAGAATAAATAAATATTATAGTATGGAAACCAGTGAGATTCAAAAAAGAATAGAGGTATTACAGAAAATAACTCAACCCACCGAGGAGGAATACAAAGAATTAACAAGTCTATTTGCAATACTTTCGACAAAACTATTGGCATCGAAAAGCTATTCATTTTAATTCAAGTTTTTTCTGAAATAAATGGAGGAGAGAGTGAAGGCATTTCTAAGGATTCTTTATGTTTTAAAAATTAAGATTCAAATGTGCATGTTGGAAACTAAAAAGGTTTTTGCACTCTGCAGGACTTTTTCATATAAATAAATGAGTTATTGTCTCAAATGTAAAAAGAAAACTAATACTAAAAATATTTCATATATTAAAAGTAAAAATAACAGGGTTATACAAAAGGTATATGTTCGGTGTGTGGTTCAAAAAAAAATCAATTTATCTCCAAACACAAACTCGGAGGAGATATACAAAAGTTTTTATCAGGAAGTAAATTTACAACTACTGGAATACCAGGGGAATTACATCTACCAGGGTATTATTTCTGTGGTCCAGGCACAAACTTGGATAAAAGATTAGATGAGGCAGACAATCCTAAATCCTGGAGTAAGCCTATCAATAGAGTTGATGAAGTGTGCATGAGACACGATATTGATTATGGGAATACCACAACGTTGGAAGAAAAGCATGAAGCCGATAGAGAAATGTTGTATAATTTGTCTCTGATACAAAATCCAACCTTGAGAGAAAAAGTTGATAGGTTCATCGTGAAGAAGATGATTAGTGCTAAATTGAAACTTGGACTTGGAAATTCAAAAAACTTATAGGCTCGAATGATGTCATTAAGACTGAAGAGCAATTAGCTGATGAATTACATAAACCAATATTCACAAAGTTTCAGAGAAGGAAAGTTTATTCCAAGGAAGTTGATTATATCTGGTCTGCTGATTTGATTGAACTCAATAATGATAAGGGGTACAAGTATGCTTTAACCGTTATTGATTTGAGGAGTAGATATGTGTGGGTTGTCCCTTTAAAAAACAAAACAGGTAATACTCTTATGTTAGCTTTTCAACAGATATTTAATAAAAGTAAGAGAAAACCTAAAAATTGTGGACTGATGAGGGTAGAGAGTTTTATAACAAGACATTTATGAATTTTCTAAAAAATAACAGTATTACATTAAACAGTACCTTTAATGAAGGGAAGGCAGTTGTTGTTGAACGTTTTAATCGTACCTTAAAAGAGAGACTATATAAAAAATTCACACAACTCGGTTCACAACAATGGTCATCTTTTATTCAGGATATTGTGGATAAGTATAATGACACGATTCACACGTCAACAAATATGAAACCATCAGAAACATTTACAAAATTAAAATATGAAAAAGAGATTAATGTCAGAAAACCTAAGTTCAAAGTTGGTGATATCGTAAGAATATATAGGTGGAAATCTCATTTTGAAAAGGGTTTTACTGAACGATGGACCAAATAACTTTTTAAAATTGTTGATGTAATAGATACGGTTCCTTGGACTTATAAAATATATGATTTGGAAGGGGAAGAGATTTTAGGTTCATTTTATTCACAGGAATTACAAAAGACAAAACTAAGCAGATAATACACCTTTGTGGACACTAGAGGGACAAGTCCGAGGTGTATTACAGTATATAATGTGTGTCAAGGGGTGGACGTTCTTAGATCTGTGAACCCCAAACACAGAATCCTCAACTGAATAGTCAAGGCTTAACTTTTGTTTGTTGATGTGTATGTGTGTGTGTGTGTGTCCCAACCCTCACATTCAAAATCTCAACCCCAACCCTCACATTCAAAATCTCAACCCCAACTCAATCCTCACCCAACACAATGTATTTTTCAAAATGAGATTTCCACCGATATATATATATATATATATATATATATATATATATATATATATATATATATATATATATATATATATATATATATATATATATATATATATATATATATATATATATATATATATATATATATATATATATATATATATATATATATATATATATATATATATATATATTAATATTTTACGTTTTTTTTTTTTTTCTCTTCTTCCAATTCTGTCTTTTAAGGCTTTCAGGTTTGATGACATAGAAAGAGGGAGTAAGAACTTTCTTGATAGGTTTAAATCCCAAAGAGTGGTAGCATTTCAAGTCTTCAAAATAAACCCAACTTTCCAAGTCTCCAAGGTAGTTATTTAAACCATCAAGGCAGAACTCATTTACTGATTTTTTTCAAAATTTGTGAGTCTCCAAGGTAAAACTTGTATTCTGGCTCATCAACGTATAACTTGTTCAGTGGGTATTGTCTTGATAACTCACAATGAGTACTATTGCTGTAAAACTCTTTTTCAGGATTTTGCTGGTCTCCAAGGTATAACTCTTTGGTTGGGTCATCAAGGACGAACTCGTTCTGTGGGTCTTGGTCGCTCATAAGGTCTTCAACCAAGCCAACAATTTCGCCCCAAGTTGTAGCAAAACCAGTATTTTCATTTCGTATTTCAGACACAATTTCCTGTGAGAGAAAATAATAATGTATTAATTAAGTTATTTAATTATTAAATGAGTATGCTTCAATCAAAGTTTGAAAATAGGAAAATAAAAATCTTACCTCAACAGATAAGAGGTTTGAATCCAGTTCATCAACTTGAAGGTTTAGTTCCATACAAGACAGAGAGTTCCAAGGAACCCTAAAGTCATCCCACTCAAGGTCTTGCTCGTTCTGTAGGTCTTGGTCGCTCACAAGGTCTTCAACCAAGTCAACAATTTCGCTCCAAGTTGTAGCAAAAGCAGTATTTTCATTTTGTATTTCAAATACAATTTCCTGTGAGAGAAAATAATAATGTATTAATTAAGTTATTTAATTATTAAATGAGTATGCTTCAATCAAAGTTTGAAAATAGGAAAATAAAAATCTTACCTCAACAGATAAGAGGTTTGAATCCAGTTCATCAACTTGAAGGTTTAGTTCCATACAAGACAGAGAGTTCCAAGGAACCCCAAAGTCATCCCACTCAAGGTCTTGCTCGTTCTGTAGGTCTTGGTCGCTCACAAGGTCTTCAACCAAGTCAACAATTTCGCCTCAAGTTGTAGCAAAAGCAGTATTTTCATTTCGTATTTCAGACACAATTTCCTGTGAGAGAAAATAATAATGTATTAATTAAGTTATTTAATTATTAAATGAGTATGCTTCAATCAAAGTTTGAAAATAGGAAAATAAAAATCTTACCTCAACAGATAAGAGGTTTGAATCCAGTTCATCAACTTGAAGGTTTAGTTCCATACAAGACAGAGAGTTCCAGGCAAGCACACAGCACACCATTGCCAGCAAAAACAAATGTTTAAAATGGAGCCTGGGCTTGAAGCTTTTATAGGGAAAGACTGGTGGGTGTGGTTTCCTTTGTAAATTCCCTGGGCAAGCCAAGGCAAGCCTTCATTGGGAAATTTTTCAAAACCATAACATCCTGTAATTTTCTAGTGATTTCTTTGTGAGTCAGAGATGAACTGGAAATAATGTAAGAGTGGGCGGGGCTTAGCAAAAGTAGGCGGAGCTTAGGAAAAGTGGGCGTGGCTTAGAAAAACCTCACAAAAAGTGGGTGGAGCTTAACAAAAGTGGGCGGGGCTTAAAGAAAAGTGGGCGGGGCTTAAAGAAAAGTGGGCGTGGCTTATTGAATACCTTGTGGAAAGTGGGCGGGGCTTAGCAAAAGTGGGCGGGGCTTAACAAAAAAATAACCTGTGGCTCAGGAGGTGGTCAAACAAGAGCATTAAGAGAAGTTTATCATTTCATAATGGCACAAAAGGGGTATCTTCAAAAATATAAAGATTCAAATGTTTTGTTTGTCAATATCTTAGATGGGGATTATTGTGCAAAGAAAATTAAACTATTGAAGGAATTTGAGAATGAACAAATCTTTATAGGTTCAATGAGTGAGCTGTTCAACCCCCAGGTGTTCAATTCAATGAGGTTCAACCTCCAGGTTAAAAGGGGAGACAAATAAATATACCCTGGGATAAAAAGGGGGTTTATTTTTGGGGAAAAAAAAAGGGAATCGCTGAAAATCCCCCATTCATTTACATGGGGAAAAGTGAGCCAGAACCAGTATTCTTACCCTACTTCGGACCAACATTTCTGGGAATCGTGTCCTTTCGAATATGGGACCCCGGGCCCTCGCAACGGCCCTTTAAAGTGGTCAAAAAATCGAAAAAAATCAAAAAAAAAAATCGAAGCTTAGAGTTCTGTGCGCAATCTATCGAGCTCCCTTCATGCCAATTTGCAGCCCGAACAAAAAATATTTTTAGGAGGAGATAATTTTTGGGCGAGTACATGTCGAACATTTCAGAAACTGTTAATTGCAAATATATCTAAGAGAAAGTCTGATTTTGATGAAACTTTGGTGAAATGTGCACAATGTGGCGAGCATGTACACAAAAATGAATGGTTGCTATGCACACCTCCGTTGCTTAGCAACAGCTAAAAATACTTTATCGTACATCGTACACTTATTGTGGACTGTACAAAAAAAAAATCAATACCTCTGAAGCTGGACCTCCGAGGGACCTGTTTTTTTGTGCCCAAGGAAAATGTCTTACAGCATCATATAAAAAAATAAAATCTTTAGCGAAAAGATAAATGGAATTACCAGGGCTGCCATTTGTTGGAGTCTCTTTGGAAACATGCCTGAAATTTCATAAGGCGGGTTTCTAGGCGCAAACGAAGAGGGCTGTAATAATCATATTTATTGTGCTAAATTGATTGAAAGCATGTACATGAATATCGGCTCGTCGCGTCGGTCAGCTTTCCATCTAGAGCGAGCAGCCATGTCGCCTACCAGCTTGTTATCTTGCCAAAGCAAGATGTTACTCGATCGGTTTGTTTTTTTGTTTATATATTTATATATTTGTCTGTTACAATTGATTTTCAACTTTCAACTTGCTCTCGACGTCACAGTTCTAAAGCAATGGCTCTCAAGCTTGACATGTATACTCGTGAGCACAATAGCTTTCGACGCCCAAAATTTCGAAGGTCAAAGGTCAAGGTCACCAGAAGGTCAAACATAAAAATCAACGAAACCCTAAGCTTTTGAGTAAATTTTATCGGATCATCTCCAAACTGGGTGGATATATAGCATATCGAAAGGTGCTCAGCTGATTAGTTTTTGGTGTATGTTGGTTTTAGAACTGTTATATGTGCGGCTGGTGGATTATGGTTTTAGAACTGTTACATACACGTGGCTGGTGGATGATGGTTTTTGAACTGTTCTATGCGTGGATGATGGTTTTTGAACTGTTATATGCGTGGGGAGTGGATGTTGGATTTAGAACTGTTATAAGCGTGGCTGGTGGAAAATGGTTTCGAACTGTTATATGCGTGGCTGGTGGATGATTGTTTAGAACTGTTATAAGCGTGGCTGGTGGATGATGGTTTTTGAACTGTAAAATGCGTGGCTGGTTGATGATGGTTTTTGAACTGTTATATGCGTGGCTGGTGGATGATGGTTTTAGAACTGTTTTATGTGTGGCTGGTGGATGATGGTTTTTGGAACTGTAAAATGCGTGGCTGGTGGATTATGGTTTTAGAACTGTTATATGCGTGGCTGGTGGATGATGGTTTTAGAACTGTTTTATGTGTGGCTGGTGGATGATGGTTTTTGAACTGTTCTATGCGTGGCTGGTGGATGATGGTTTTTGAACTGTTCTATGCGTGGCTGGTGGATGATGGTTTTTGAACTGTTCTATGCGTGGCTGGTGGATGATGGTTTTTGAACTGTTCTATGCGTGGCTGGTGGATGATGGTTTTTGAACTGTTATATGCGTCGGTAGTGGATGTTGGATTTGGAACTGTTATAAGCGTGGCTGGTGCATGATGGGTTTTTAACTCTTGCATACGTGGCTGGTGCATGATTGTTTTAGAACTGTGATAAGCGTTGCTGGTGCTTGATGGTTTTAGAACTGTTATATGTGTGGCTGGTGGATGACAGTTTTTGAACTGTTGTATGCGTGGCTGGTGGATGATGGTTTTTTGAACTGTTATATGCGTGGGTTGTGGATGTTGGATTTAGAACTGTGAGAAGCGTGGCTGGTGGAAGATGGTTTCGGAACTGTTATATGCGTGGCTGGTGGATGGGGGTTTTGGAACTTTTCTATGCGTGACTGGTGGATGATGGTTTTTGAATGGTTACATACGTGACTGGTGGATGATGGTTTTTGAACTGTAATATGCGTGGATGATGGTTTTAGAATTGTGATAAGCGTGGCAAGTGGATGATGGTTTTAGAACTGTTATATGCGTGTCTGGTGGATGACTGTTTTGGAACTGTTATTTGCGTGGGTCATGGATGTTGGTTTTAGAACTGTTGTCAGCGTGGATGATGGTTTTTGGAACTGTAAAATGCGTGGCTGGTGGATGATGGTTTTGGAACTGTTATTTGCGTGGGTCGTGGATGTTGGTTTTAGAACTGTTGTATGCGTGGATGATGGTTTTTGGAACTGTAAAATGCGTGGCTGGTGGATGATGGTTTTTGAACTGTTGTATGTGTGGCAGGTGGATGATGGCTTTTTGAACTGTTATGTGTGTGGGGAGAGGAAAATGGTATCGGAACTGTTGTATGCGTGGCTGGTGGATAATGTTTTTGAACTGTTATATGCGTGGGGAGTGGATGTTGGATTTAGAACTGTTCTATGCGTGGATGATGGTTTTTGGAACTGTAAAATGCGTGGGGAGTGGAAAATGGTTTCGGAACTGTTGTATGCGTGGCTGGTGGATGATGTTTTTGAACTGTTATATGCGTGGGGAGTGGATGTTGGATTTAGAACTGTTATAAGCGTGGCTGGTGGAAAATGGTTTCGGAACTGTTATATGCGTGGCTGGTGGATGATGGTTTTTGAACTGTTCTATGCGTGGCTGGTGGATGATGGTTTTTGGACTGTTATATGCGTGGCTGGTGGATGATGGTTTTTGAACTGTTCTATGCGTGGCTGGTGGATGATGGTTTTTGAACTGTTGTATGCGTGGCTGGTGGATGATGGTTTTTGAACTCTTACATACGTGGCTGGTGGATGTTGGTTTTAGAACTGTTATATGCGTGGCTGGTGGATGATGGTTTTTGAACTGTTCTATGCGTGACTGGTGGATGATGGTTTTTGAATGGTTACATACGTGACTGGTGGATGATGGTTTTTGAATGGTTACATACGTGACTGGTGGATGATGGTTTTTGAATGGTTACATACGTGACTGGTGGATGATGGTTTTTGAACTGTTATATGTGTGGATGATGGTTTTAGAACTATTACATATGTGGCTGGTGGATGTTGGTTTTAGAACTGTTTTATGCGTGGCTGGTGGATGATGGTTTTAGAACTGTTTTATGTGTGGCTGGTGGATGATGGTTTTTGAACTGTTCTATGCGTGGCTGGTGGATGATGGTTTTTGAACTGTTCTATGCGTGGCTGGTGGATGATGGTTTTTGAACTGTTATATGCGTGGCTGGTGGATGATGGTTTTTGAACTCTTACATATGTGGCTGGTGGATGATGGTTTTAGAACTGTTCTATGCGTGGCTGGTGGATGATGGTTTTTGAACTCTTACATACGTGGCTGGTGGATGTTGGTTTTAGAACTGTTATATGCGTGGCTGGTGGATGATGGTTTTTTGAACTGTTATATGCGTGGGTTGTGGATGTTGGATTTAGAACTGTTATATGTGCGGCTGGTGGATGATGGTTTTTGAACTGTTGTAAGCGTGACTGGTGGATGATGGTTTTTGAACTGTTATATGCGTGGGTCGTGGATGTTGGTTTTAGAACTGTTATATGTGCGGCTGGTGGATGATGGTTTTAGAACTGTTTTATGTGTGGCTGGTGGATGTTGGATTTAGAACTGTTATATGTGTGGCTGGTGGATGATGGTTTTTGAACTGTTATATGCGTGGCTGGTGGATGATGGTTTTTGAACTGTTCTATGCGTGGCTGGTGGATGATGGTTTTTGAACTGTTATATGCGTGGCTGGTGGATGATGGTTTTTGAACTGTTCTATGCGTGGCTGGTGGATGATGGTTTTTGAACTGTGATATGCGTGGCTGGTGGATGATGGTTTTTGAACTGTGATATGCGTGGCTGGTGGATGATGGTTTTTGAACTCTTACATATGTGGCTGGTGGATGATGGTTTTTGAACTGTTTTATGTGTGGCTGGTGGATGATGGTTTTTGAACTCTTACATATGTGGCTGGTGGATGATGGTTTTTGAACTGTGATATGCGTGGCTGGTGGATGATGGTTTTTGAACTCTTACATATGTGGCTGGTGGATGATGGTTTTTGAACTGTTATATGCGTGGCTAGTGGATGATAGTTTTTGCACTGTTATATGCGTGGGTCGTGGATGTTGGTTTTAGAACTGTTATATGTGCGGCTGGTGGATGATGGTTTTAGAACTGTTGTATGTTTGGCTGGTGGATGATGGTTTTTGAACTGTTATAAGCGTGGCTGGTGGATGATGGTTTTTTGAACTGTTATATGCGTGGGTAGTGGATGATGGTTTTAGAACTGTTCTATGCGTGGCTGGTGGATGTTGGTTTTGGAACTGTTATATGCGTGGCTGGTGGATTATGGTTTTAGAACTGTTACATACGTGGCTGGTGGATGATGGTTTTTGAACTGTTCTATGCGTGGATGATGGTTTTTGAACTGTTCTATGCGTGGCTGGTGGATGATGGTTTTTGAAATGTTCTATGCGTGGCTGGTGGATGATGATTTTTGAACTGTAATATGCGTGGCTGGTGGTTGATGGTTTTGGAACTGTTTTCATGCGTGGCTGGTGGATGATGGTTTTAGAACTGTTATATGCGTGGCTGGTGGATGATGGTTTTCGAACTGCTGTCAGCGTGGATGATGGTTTTTGGAACTGTAAAATGCGTGGTTGGTGGACGATGGTTTTTTGAATTGTTATAAGCGTGGCTTGTGGATGATGGTTTTTGTACTGTTACATACGTGGCTGGTGGATGATGGTTTTAGAACTGTTATAAGCGTGGCTGGTGGATGATGGTTTTTGAACTCTTACATACATGGCTGGTGGATGATGGTTTTAGAACTGTTCTATGCGTGGCTGGTGGATGATGGTTTTTGAACTCTTACATACGTGGCTGGTGGATGTTGGTTTTAGAACTGTTATATGCGTGGCTGGTGGATGATGGTTTTTTGAACTGTTATATGCGTGGGTTGTGGATGTTGGATTTAGAACTGTTATATGTGCGGCTGGTGGATGATGGTTTTTGAACTGTTGTAAGCGTGGCTGGTGGATGATGGTTTTTGAACTGTTATATGCGTGGCTGGTGGTTGATGGTTTTAGAACTGTTATATGCGTGGCTGGTGGATGATGGTTTTAGAACTGCTGTAAGCGTGCATGATGGTTTTTGGAACTGTAAAATGCGTGGTTGGTGGACGATGGTTTTTGAACTGTTATATGCGTGGGTTGTGGATGTTGGATTTAGAACTGTGAGAAGCGTGGCTGGTGGAAGATGGTTTCGGAACTGTTATATGCGTGGCTGGTCGATGGTGGTTTTAGAACTGTTATAAGCATGGCTGGTGGATGTTGGATTTAGAACTGTTATATGTGTGGCTGGTGGATGATGGTTTTTGAACTGTTATATGCGTGGCTGGTGGATGATGGTTTTTGAACTGTTATATGCGTGGCTGGTGGATGATGGTTTTTGAACTGTTCTATGCGTGGCTGGTGGATGATGGTTTTTGAACTGTTGTATGTGTGGCTGGTGGATGATGGTTTTTTTGAACTGTTATATGCGTGGGTAGTGGATGTTGGATTTAGAACTGTTATAAGCGTGGCTGGTGCATGATGGTTTTCGAACTGTGATAAGCGTGGCTGGTGGATGATGGTTTTTGAACTGTTATATGCGTGGCTGGTGGATGATGGTTTTTTAACTCTTGCATACGTGGCTGGTGCATGATTGTTTTAGAACTGTAATAAGCGTTGCTGGTGGATGACAGTTTTTGAACTGTTGTATGCGTGGCTGGTGGATGATGGTTTTTTGAACTGTTATATGCGTGGGTTGTGGATGTTGGATTTAGAACTGTGAGAAGCGTGGCTGGTGGAAGATTGTTTCGGAACTGTTATATGCGTGGCTGGTGGATGTGGGTTTTGGAACTTTTCTATGTGTGGTTGGTGGATGACAGTTTTTGAACTGTTGTATGCGTGGCTGGTGGATGATGGTTTTTGAACTGTTATATGCGTGGATGATGGTTTTAGAATTGTGATAAGCGTGGCTGGTGGATGATGGTTTTTGAATGGTTACATACGTGACTGGTGGATGATGGTTTTTGAACTGTTATATGCGTGTCTGGTGGATGATGGTTTTGGAACTGTTATTTGCGTGGGTCGTGGATGTTGGTTTTAGAACTGTTATATGTGCGGCTGGTGGATGATGATTTTGGAACTGTTGTAAGCGTGGCTGGTGGATTATGGTTTTAGAACTGTTACATACGTGGCTGGTGGATGATGGTTTTTGAACTGTTGTATGTGTGGCTGGTGGATGATTGTTTTTTGAACTGTTATATGCGTGGGGAGTGGAAAATGGTTTCTGAACTGTTGTATGCGTGGCTGGTGGATGATGTTTTTTGAACTGTTATATGCGTGGGCAGTGGATGTTGGATTTAGAACTGTTATAAGTGTGGCTGGTGGAAAATGGTTTCGGAACTGTTATATGCGTGGCTGGTGGATGATGGTTTTTGAACTGTTATATGCGTGGCTGGTGGTTGATGGGTTTAGAATGTTATATACGTGGCTGGTGCATGATTGTTTTAGAACTGTGATAAGCGTTGCTGGTGGATGATAGTTTTTGAACTGTTGTATGCGTGGCTGGTGGATGATGGTTTTTTGAACTGTTATATGCGTGGGTTGTGGATGATGGTTTTTGAACTGTGAGAAGCGTGGCTGGTGGAAGATGGTTTTTGAACTGTTATATGCGTTGCTGGTGGAAGATGGTTTTTGAACTGTTCTATGCGTGGCTGGTGGATGATGGTTTTTTAACTCTTGCATACGTGGCTGGTGCATGATTGTTTTAGAACTGTGATAAGCGTTGCTGGTGGTTGATGGTTTTAGAACTGTTATATGTGTGGCTGGTGGATGACAGTTTTTGAACTGTTGTATGCGTGGCTGGTGGATGATGGTTTTTTGAACTGTTATATGCGTGGGTTGTGGATGTTGGATTTAGAACTGTGAGAAGCGTGTCTGGTGGAAGATGGTTTCGGAACTGTTATATGCGTGGCTGGTGGATGGGGTTTTGGGAACTTTTCTTTGTGTGGTTGGTGGATGACAGTTTTTGAACTGTTGTATGCGTGGCTGGTGGATGATGGTTTTTGAACTGTTATATGCGTGGATGATGGTTTTAGAATTGTGATAAGCGTGGCTGGTGGATGATGGTTTTTGAATGGTTACATACGTGACTGGTGGATGATGGTTTTTGAACTGTTATATGCGTGTCTGGTGGATGATGGTTTTTGAATGGTTACATACGTGACTGGTGGATGATGGTTTTTGAACTGTTATATGCGTGTCTGGTGGATGATGGTTTTGGAACTGTTATTTGCGTGGGTCGTGGATGTTGGTTTTAGAACTGTTATATGTGCGGCTGGTGGATGATGATTTTGGAACTGTTGTAAGCGTGGCTGGTGGATTATGGTTTTAGAACTGTTACATACGTGGCTGGTGGATGATGGTTTTTGAAACTCTAAAATGCCTGGCTGGTGGATGATGGTTTTTGAACTGTTGTATGTGTGGCTGGTGGATGATGGTTTTTTGAACTGTTATATGCGTGGGGAGTGGAAAATGGTTTCGGAACTGTTGTATGCGTGGCTGGTTGATGATGTTTTTTGAACTGTTATATGCATGGGGAGTGGATGTTGGATTTAGAACTGTTATAAGCGTGGCTGGTGGAAAATGGTTTCGGAACTGTTCTATGCGTGGCTGGTGGATGATGGTTTTTGGAACTGTAAAATGCGTGGCTGGTGGATGATAGTTTTTGAACTGTTGTATGCGTGGCTGGTGGATGATGGTTTTTTAACTCTTGCATACGTGGCTGGTGCATGATTGTTTTAGAACTGTGATAAGCGTTGCTCGTGGATGATAGTTTTTGAACTGTTGTATGCGTGGCTGGTGGATGATGGTTTTTTGAACTGTTATATGCGTGGGTTGTGGATGATGGTTTTTGAACTGTGAGAAGCGTGGCTGGTGGAAGATGGTTTTTGAACTGTTCTATGCGTGGCTGGTGAATGATGGTTTTAGAACTGTTATAAGCATGGCTGGTGGATGATGGTTTTTGTACTGTTACATACGTGGCTGGTGGATGTTGGATTTAGAACTGTTATAAGCGTGGCTGGTGGAAAATGGTTTCGGAACTGTTATATGCGTGGCTGGTGGATGATTGTTTTAGAACTGTTTTATGTGTGGGTAGTGGATGTTGGATTCAGAACTCTAAGCGAGGCTGGTGGAAGATGGTTTCGGAACTGTTGTATACGTCGCTGGTGGATGATGGTTTTAGAACTGTTATAAGCGTGGCTGGTGGATGATGGTTTTAGAACTGTTATATGCGTGGCTGGTGGATGATGGTTTTAGAACTGTTATATGTGTGGCTGGTGGATGATGGTTTTTGAACTGTTCTTTCTGGCATTGGCTGGTGGATTATGGTTTTAGAACTGTGATAATTGTTGCTGGTGGATGATGGTTTTAGAACTGTTCTATGCGTGGCTGGTGGATGATGGTTTTAGAACTGTGATAAGCGTTGCTGGTGGATGATGGTTTTTGAACTGTTACATACGTGGCTGGTGGATGTTGGATTTAGAACTGTTATAAGCGTGGCTGGTGGAAAATGGTTTCGGAACTGTTATATGCGTTGCTGGTGGATGATGGTTTTTGAACTGTTCTTTGCGTGGCTGGTGGAAAATGGTTTCGGAACTGTTATATGCGTGGCTGGTGGATGATGGTTTTTGAACTGTTCTTTGCGTGGCTGGTGGTTGATGGTTTTAGAACTGTCATATGCGTGGCTGGTGGATGATGGTTTTCGAACTGTGATAAGCGTTGCTGGTGGATGATGGTTTTAGAACTGTTATATGCGTTGCTGGTGGATGATGGTTTTAGAACTGTTATATGCTTTGCTGGTGGATGATGGTTTTAGAACTGTTATATGCGTTGCTGGTGGATGATGGTTTTAGAACTGTTATATGCGTTGCTGGTGGATGATAGTTTTTGCACTGTTATATGCGTGGGTCGTGGATGTTGGTTTTAGAACTGTTATATGTGCGGCTGGTGGATGATGGTTTTTGAACTGTTGTAAGCGTGGCTGGTGGATGATGGTTTTTGAACTGTTATATGCGTGGCTGGTGGTTGATGGTTTTAGAACTGTTATATGCGTGGCTGGTGGATGATGGTTTTAGAACTGTTATATGCGTGGCTGGTGGAAGATGGTTTTAGAACTGCTGTAAGCGTGCATGATGGTTTTTGGAACTGTAAAATGCGTGGTTGGTGGACGATGGTTTTTGAACTGTTATATGCGTGGGTTGTGGATGTTGGATTTAGAACTGTGAGAAGCGTGGCTGGTGGAAGATGGTTTCGGAACTGTTATATGCGTGGCTGGTCGATGGTGGTTTTAGAACTGTTATAAGCATGGCTGGTGGATGTTGGATTTAGAACTGTTATATGTGTGGCTGGTGGATGATGGTTTTTGAACTGTTATATGCGTGGCTGGTGGATGATGGTTTTTGAACTGTTATATGCGTGGCTGGTGGATGATGGTTTTTGAACTGTTCTATGCGTGGCTGGTGGATGATGGTTTTTGAACTGTTGTATGTGTGGCTGGTGGATGATGGTTTTTTTGAACTGTTATATGCGTGGGTAGTGGATGTTGGATTTAGAACTGTTATAAGCGTGGCTGGTGCATGATGGTTTTCGAACTGTGATAAGCGTGGCTGGTGGATGATGGTTTTTGAACTGTTATATGCGTGGCTGGTGGATGATGGTTTTTTAACTCTTGCATACGTGGCTGGTGCATGATTGTTTTAGAACTGTGATAAGCGTTGCTGGTGGATGACAGTTTTTGAACTGTTGTATGCGTGGCTGGTGGATGATGGTTTTTTTGAACTGTTATATGCGTGGGTTGTGGATGTTGGATTTAGAACTGTGAGAAGCGTGGCTGGTGGAAGATTGTTTCGGAACTGTTATATGCGTGGCTGGTGGATGTGGGTTTTGGAACTTTTCTATGTGTGGTTGGTGGATGACAGTTTTTGAACTGTTGTATGCGTGGCTGGTGGATGATGGTTTTTGAACTGTTATATGCGTGGATGATGGTTTTAGAATTGTGATAAGCGTGGCTGGTGGATGATGGTTTTTGAATGGTTACATACGTGACTGGTGGATGATGGTTTTTGAACTGTTATATGCGGCAGTGGATGTTGGATTTAGAACTGTTATAAGTGTGGCTGGTGGAAAATGGTTTCGGAACTGTTATATGCGTGGCTGGTGGATGTGGGTTTTGGAACTTTTCTATGTGTGGTTGGTGGATGACAGTTTTTGAACTGTTGTATGCGTGGCTGGTGGATGATGGTTTTTGAACTGTTATATGCGCGGCTGGTGGATGATGGTTTTAGAATTGTGATAAGCGTGGCTGGTGGATGATGGTTTTTGAATGGTTACATACGTGACTGGTGGATGATGTTTTTTGAACTGTTATATGCGTGGGCAGTGGATGTTGGATTTAGAACTGTTATAAGTGTGGCTGGTGGAAAATGGTTTCGGAACTGTTATATGCGTGGCTGGTGGATGATGGTTTTTGAACTGTTATATGCGTGGCTGGTGGATGATGGTTTTAGAATTGTGATAAGCGTGGCTGGTGGATGATGGTTTTTGAATGGTTACATACGTGACTGGTGGATGATGTTTTTTGAACTGTTATATGCGTGGGCAGTGGATGTTGGATTTAGAACTGTTATAAGTGTGGCTGGTGGAAAATGGTTTCGGAACTGTTATATGCGTGGCTGGTGGATGATGGTTTTTGAACTGTTATATGCGTGGATGATGGTTTTAGAATTGTGATAAGCGTGGCTGGTGGATGATGGTTTTTGAATGGTTACATACGTGACTGGTGGATGATGGTTTTTGAACTGTTATATGCGTGGGCAGTGGATGTTGGATTTAGAACTGTTATAAGTGTGGCTGGTGGAAAATGGTTTCGGAACTGTTATATGCGTGGCTGGTGGATGTGGGTTTTGGAACTTTTCTATGTGTGGTTGGTGGATGACAGTTTTTGAACTGTTGTATGCGTGGCTGGTGGATGATGGTTTTTGAACTGTTATATGCGTGGATGATGGTTTTAGAATTGTGATAAGCGTGGCTGGTGGATGATGGTTTTTGAATGGTTACATACGTGACTGGTGGATGATGTTTTTTGAACTGTTATATGCGTGGGCAGTGGATGTTGGATTTAGAACTGTTATAAGTGTGGCTGGTGGAAAATGGTTTCGGAACTGTTATATGCGTGGCTGGTGGATGATGGTTTTTGAACTGTTATATGCGTGGCTGGTGGTTGATGGGTTTAGAATGTTATATACGTGGCTGGTGCATGATTGTTTTAGAACTGTGATAAGCGTTGCTGGTGGATGATGGTTTTGGAACTGTTATATGCGTGGCTGGTGGATGATGGTTTTTGAACTGTTATATGCGTGGATGATGGTTTTAGAATTGTGATAAGCGTGGCTGGTGGATGATGGTTTTTGAATGGTTACATACGTGACTGGTGGATGATGGTTTTTGAACTGTTATATGCGTGGGCAGTGGATGTTGGATTTAGAACTGTTATAAGTGTGGCTGGTGGAAAATGGTTTCGGAACTGTTATATGCGTGGCTGGTGGATGTGGGTTTTGGAACTTTTCTATGTGTGGTTGGTGGATGACAGTTTTTGAACTGTTGTATGCGTGGCTGGTGGATGATGGTTTTTGAACTGTTATATGCGTGGATGATGGTTTTAGAATTGTGATAAGCGTGGCTGGTGGATGATGGTTTTTGAATGGTTACATACGTGACTGGTGGATGATGTTTTTTGAACTGTTATATGCGTGGGCAGTGGATGTTGGATTTAGAACTGTTATAAGTGTGGCTGGTGGAAAATGGTTTCGGAACTGTTATATGCGTGGCTGGTGGATGATGGTTTTTGAACTGTTATATGCGTGGCTGGTGGTTGATGGGTTTAGAATGTTATATACGTGGCTGGTGCATGATTGTTTTAGAACTGTGATAAGCGTTGCTGGTGGATGATAGTTTTTGAACTGTTGTATGCGTGGCTGGTGGATGATGGTTTTTTGAACTGTTATATGCGTGGGTTGTGGATGATGGTTTTTGAACTGTGAGAAGCGTGGCTGGTGGAAGATGGTTTTTGAACTGTTATATGCGTTGCTGGTGGAAGATGGTTTTTGAACTGTTCTATGCGTGGCTGGTGGATGATGGTTTTTTAACTCTTGCATACGTGGCTGGTGCATGATTGTTTTAGAACTGTGATAAGCGTTGCTGGTGGTTGATGGTTTTAGAACTGTTATATGTGTGGCTGGTGGATGACAGTTTTTGAACTGTTGTATGCGTGGCTGGTGGATGATGGTTTTTTGAACTGTTATATGCGTGGGTTGTGGATGTTGGATTTAGAACTGTGAGAAGCGTGTCTGGTGGAAGATGGTTTCGGAACTGTTATATGCGTGGCTGGTGGATGGGGGTTTTGGAACTTTTCTTTGTGTGGTTGGTGGATGACAGTTTTTGAACTGTTGTATGCGTGGCTGGTGGATGATGGTTTTTGAACTGTTATATGCGTGGATGATGGTTTTAGAATTGTGATAAGCGTGGCTGGTGGATGATGGTTTTTGAATGGTTACATACGTGACTGGTGGATGATGGTTTTTGAACTGTTATATGCGTGTCTGGTGGATGATGGTTTTTGAATGGTTACATACGTGACTGGTGGATGATGGTTTTTGAACTGTTATATGCGTGTCTGGTGGATGATGGTTTTGGAACTGTTATTTGCGTGGGTCGTGGATGTTGGTTTTAGAACTGTTATATGTGCGGCTGGTGGATGATGATTTTGGAACTGTTGTAAGCGTGGCTGGTGGATTATGGTTTTAGAACTGTTACATACGTGGCTGGTGGATGATGGTTTTTGAAACTCTAAAATGCCTGGCTGGTGGATGATGGTTTTTGAACTGTTGTATGTGTGGCTGGTGGATGATGGTTTTTTGAACTGTTATATGCGTGGGGAGTGGAAAATGGTTTCGGAACTGTTGTATGCGTGGCTGGTTGATGATGTTTTTTGAACTGTTATATGCATGGGGAGTGGATGTTGGATTTAGAACTGTTATAAGCGTGGCTGGTGGAAAATGGTTTCGGAACTGTTCTATGCGTGGCTGGTGGATGATGGTTTTTGAACTGTTATATGCGTGGCTGGTGGATGATGGTTTTTGGAACTGTAAAATGCGTGGCTGGTGGATGATAGTTTTTGAACTGTTGTATGCGTGGCTGGTGCATGATTGTTTTAGAACTGTGATAAGCGTTGCTCGTGGATGATAGTTTTTGAACTGTTGTATGCGTGGCTGGTGGATGATGGTTTTTTGAACTGTTATATGCGTGGGTTGTGGATGATGGTTTTTGAACTGTGAGAAGCGTGGCTGGTGGAAGATGGTTTTTGAACTGTTCTATGCGTGGCTGGTGAATGATGGTTTTAGAACTGTTATAAGCATGGCTGGTGGATGATGGTTTTTGTACTGTTACATACGTGGCTGGTGGATGTTGGATTTAGAACTGTTATAAGCGTGGCTGGTGGAAAATGGTTTCGGAACTGTTATATGCGTTGCTGGTGGATGATGGTTTTAGAACTGTTCTATGCGTGGCTGGTGGATGATGGTTTTAGAACTGTTACATACGTGGCTGGTGGATGTTGGATTTAGAACTGTTATAAGCGTGGCTGGTGGAAAATGGTTTTGGAACTGTTATATGCGTGGCTGGTGGATGATTGTTTTAGAACTGTTTTATGTGTGGGTAGTGGATGTTGGATTCAGAACTCTAAGCGAGGCTGGTGGAAGATGGTTTCGGAACTGTTGTATACGTGGCTGGTGGATGATGGTTTTAGAACTGTTATAAGCGTGGCTGGTGGATGATGGTTTTAGAACTGTTATATGCGTGGCTGGTGGATGATGGTTTTAGAACTGTTATATGTGTGGCTGGTGGATGATGGTTTTTGAACTGTTCTTTGCGTGGCTGGTGGATGATGGTTTTAGAACTGTGATAATTGTTGCTGGTGGATGATGGTTTTAGAACTGTTCTATGCGTGGCTGGTGGATGATGGTTTTAGAACTGTGATAAGCGTTGCTGGTGGATGATGGTTTTTGAACTGTTACATACGTGGCTGGTGGATGTTGGATTTAGAACTGTTATAAGCGTGGCTGGTGGAAAATGGTTTCGGAACTGTTATATGCGTTGCTGGTGGATGATGGTTTTTGAACTGTTCTTTGCGTGGCTGGTGGAAAATGGTTTCGGAACTGTTATATGCGTGGCTGGTGGATGATGGTTTTTGAACTGTTCTTTGCGTGGCTGGTGGAAAATGGTTTCGGAACTGTTATATGCGTGGCTGGTGGATGATGGTTTTTGAACTGTTCTTTGCGTGGCTGGTGGTTGATGGTTTTAGAACTGTCATATGCGTGGCTGGTGGATGATGGTTTTCGAACTGTGATAAGCGTTGCTGGTGGATGATGGTTTTAGAACTGTTATATGCGTGGCTGGTGAATGATGGTTTTAGAACTGTTATATGCGTGGCTGGTGAATGATGGTTTTAGAACTGTTATATGCGTGGCTGGTGAATGATGGTTTTAGAACTGTTACATAATGCGTGGCTGGTGGATGTTGGATTTAGAACTGTTATAAGCGTGGCTGGTGGAAAATGGTTTCGGAACTGTTATATGCGTTGCTGGTGGATGATGGTTTTTGAACTGTTCTATGCGTTGCTGGTGGATGATGGTTTTAGAACTGTTATATGCGTTGCTGGTGGATGATGGTTTTAGAACTGTTATATGCTTTGCTGGTGGATGATGGTTTTAGAACTGTTATATGCGTTGCTGGTGGATGATGGTTTTAGAACTGTTATATGCGTTGCTGGTGGATGATAGTTTTTGCACTGTTATATGCGTGGGTCGTGGATGTTGGTTTTAGAACTGTTATATGTGCGGCTGGTGGATGATGGTTTTTGAACTGTTGTAAGCGTGGCTGGTGGATGATGGTTTTTGAACTGTTATATGCGTGGCTGGTGGTTGATGGTTTTAGAACTGTTATATGCGTGGCTGGTGGATGATGGTTTTAGAACTGTTATATGCGTGGCTGGTGGATGATGGTTTTAGAACTGCTGTAAGCGTGCATGATGGTTTTGGAACTGTAAAATGCGTGGTTGGTGGACGATGGTTTTTGAACTGTTATATGCGTGGGTTGTGGATGTTGGATTTAGAACTGTGAGAAGCGTGGCTGGTGGAAGATGGTTTCGGAACTGTTATATGCGTGGCTGGTCGATGGTGGTTTTAGAACTGTTATAAGCATGGCTGGTGGATGGGGGTTTTAGAACTGTTCTATGCGTGGATGATGATTTTTGAACTGTTATATGCGTGGCTGGTGGATGATGGTTTTAGAACTGTGATAAGCGTTGCTGGTGAATGATGGTTTTAGAACTGTTATATGCGTGGCTGGTGAATGATGGTTTTAGAACTGTTATAAGCATGGCTGGTGGATGATGGTTTTTGTACTGTTACATACGTGGCTGGTGGATGTTGGATTTAGAACTGTTATGTAAGCGTGGCTGGTGGAAAATGGTTTCGGAACTGTTATATGCGTTGCTGGTGGATGATGGTTTTTGAACTGTTCTTTGCGTGGCTGGTGGAAAATGGTTTCGAGCTGTTATATGCGTGGCTGGTGGATGATGGTTTTTGAACTGTTCTTTGCGTGGCTGGTGGATGATGGTTTTAGAACTGTGTTAAGAGTTGCTGGTGGATGTTGGTTTTTGAACTGTTCTTTGCGTGGCTGGTCGAAAATAGTTTCGAAGCTGTTATAAGCGTGACGGGTGGTTGATGGTTTTAGAACTGTCATATGCGTGGCTGGTGGATGATGGTTTTAGAACTGTGATAAGCGTTGCTGGTGGATGATGGTTTTAGAACTGTTATATGCGTGGCTGGTGAATGATGGTTTTAGAACTGTTATATGCGTGGCTGGTGAATGATGGTTTTAGAACTGTTATATGCGCGTGGCTGGTGAATGATGGTTTTAGAACTGTTACATACGCGTGGCTGGTGGATGTTGGATTTAGAACTGTTATAAGCGTGGCTGGTGGAAAAATGGTTTCGAACTGTTATATGCTTGGCTGGTGGATGATGGTTTTTGAACTGTTCTTTGCGTGGCTGGTGGAAATGGTTTCGGAACTGTTATATGCGTGGGCTGGTGGATGATGGTTTTTGTACTGTTACATACGTGGCTGGTGGATGATGGTTTTAGAACTGTTACATACGTGGCTTGTGGATGATGGTTTTAGAACTGTTATTCGCGTTGCTGGTGGATGATGGTTTTTGAACTGTTCTATGCGCTGCTGGTGGATGATGGTTTTAGAACTGCTTTATGCGTTGCTGGTGGATGATGGTTTTTGAACTCTTACATACGTGGCTGGTGGATGATGGTTTTAGAACTGTTATATGCGTGGCTGGTGGATGATGGTTTTTTGTACTGTTATATGCGTGGGTTGTGGATGTTGGATTTAGAACTGTGAGAAGCGTTGTTGGTGGATGATGGTTTTTGAACTGTGAGATGCGTGGCTGGTGGATGATGGTTTTTGAACTGTCTTTCTGCGTGGCTGGTGGATGATGGTTTTTGAACTCTTACATACGTGGCTGGTGGATGATGGTTTTAGAACTGTTATATGCGTGGCTGGTGGATGATGGTTTTTTGAACTGTTATATGCGTGGGTTGTGGATGTTGGATTTAGAACTGTGAGAAGCGTGGCTGGTGGATGATGGTTTTAGAACTGTGATAAGCGTTGGTGGTGGATGATGGTTTTTGAACTGTTATATGCTTGGCTGGTGGATGATGGTTTTTGAATTGTTATATGCCGCCTGGTGGATGATGGTTTTTGAACTGTTCTATGCGTGACTGGTGGATGATGGTTTTAGAACTGTTTCATGTGTGGGTAGTGGATGTTGGATTTAGAACTCTGATAAGCGTGGCTGGTGGAAGATGGTTTCGGAACTGTTGTATGCGTGGCTGGTGGATGATGGTTTTAGAACTGTTTCATGTGTGGGTAGTGGATGTTGGATTTAGAACTCTGATAAGCGTGGCTGGTGGAAGATGGTTTCGGAACTGTTATATGCGTGGCTGGTGGATGATGGTTTTAGAACTGTTATAAGCGTGGCTTGTGGATGATGGTTTTTGTACTGTTACATACGTGGCTGGTGGATGATGGTTTTAGAACTGTTATAAGCGTGGCTGGTGGATGATGGTTTTTGAACTCTTAGCATACATGGCTGGTGGATGATGGTTTTAGAACTGTTCTGTGCGTGGCTGGTGGATGATGGTTTTTGAACTGTTATATGCGTGGCTGGTGGATGATGGTTTTAGAACTGTTATATGCGTGGCTGCTGGATGATGGTTTTTGAACTGTTATATGCGTGGGTTGTGGATGTTGGATTTAGAACTGTTATATGCGTGGCTGGTGGATGATGGTTTTTGAACTGTTGTAAGCGTGGCTGGTGGATGATGGTTTTTGAACTGTTATATGCGTGGCTGGTGGATGATGATGGTTTTTGAACTGTTATATGCGTGGCTGGTGGATGATGGTTTTAGAACTGTTATATGCGTGGCTGGTGGATGATGGTTTTAGAACTGCTGTAAGCTGCAGGATGATGGTTTTTGGAACTGTAAAATGCGTGGTTGGTGACTCATGGTTTTTGGAACTGTTATATGCGTGGGTTGTGGATGTTGGATTTAGAACTGTGGAGAAGCGTGGCTGGTGGAAGATGGTTTTAGAACTGTTATAAGCGTGGCTGGTCGATGGTGGTTTTAGAACTGTTATAAGCATGGCTGGTGGATGGGGGTTTTCGAACTGTTCTATGCGTGGCTGGTGGATGATGGTTTTTGAACTGTTATATGCGTGGCTGGTGGATGATGGATTTAGAACTGTTCTGCGCGTGGCTGGTGGATGATGGTTTTTGAACTGTTGTATGTGTGGCTGGTGGATGATGGTTTTTTGTCCTGTTATATGCGTGACTGGTGGATGATGGTTTTTGAACTGGTTACATACGACTGATGATGGTTTTTGAACTGTCATATGCGTGGATGATGGTTTTAGAACTGTTATAAGCGTGGCAAGTAATTGGATGATGGTTTTAGAACTGTTATATGCTTTGCTGGTGGATGATAGTTTTGCACTGTTATATCGTGGGTCGTGGATGTTGGTTTAGAACTGTTATATGTGCGGCTGGTGGATGATGGTTTGGAACTGTTGTAAGCGTGGCTGGTGGATGATGGTTTTGAATCCGTAAAAATGCGTGGCTGGTGGATGACGGTTTTGGAACTGTTATTTGCGTGGCTGGTCATGGATGTTGGTTTTAGAACTGTTGCTAAGCGTGGCTGGTGGATGATGGTTTTTAGAACTGCTGTAAAGTCATGATGGTTTTTGGAACTGTAAAATGCGTGGCTGGTGGATGATGGTTTTGGAACTGTTATTTGTCGTGGGTCGTGGATGTTGGTTTTAGAACTGTTGTATGCGTGGCGGCGCTGGTGGATGATGGTTTTGGAACTGTTATAAAATGCGTGGCTGGTGGATGATGGTTTTTGAACTGTTGTATGTGTGGCTGGTGGATGATGGTTTTTGAACTGTTATATGTGTGGGGAGTGGAAAATGGTTTCGGAACTGTTGTATGCGTGGCTGGTGGA
>NW_028222448.1:22500-40000 GCF_056783735.1 Eptatretus burgeri | reverse complement strand
TGTCTGCCTGGGGAAAATCCTCCGTGTCTCTGAACTGAATGCATATTTGGGTCTTTCCATAATAACAAATATATATACTGTATATATATATAAGTAGGGTAAGAATACTGATTCTGGCTCACTTTTCCCCATGTAAATGAATGGGGGATTTTCAGCGATTTATATTTTTTTTCCCTAAAAATAAACCCCCCTTTTTATCCCAAGGTATATTTATTTGTCTCCCCTTTTAACTTGGAGGTTGAACCTCATTGAATTGAACACCTGAGGGTTGAACAGCTCACTCATTGAACCTATAAAGATTTGTTCATTCTCAAATTCCTTCAATAGTTTAATTTTCTTTGCACAATAATCCCCATCTAAAATATTGACAAACAAAACATTTGAATCTTTATATTTTTTAAGATACCCCTTTTGTGCCATTACGAAATGATAAACTTCTCTTAATGCTCTTGTTTGACCACCTCCTGAGCCACATATCATTTTGAGATTATAGTAAATTGTTTTTTCATTGTTCAATTGATAACCATCAAAGTTTTCAGTCCATTCAAGGATATTCATTTTTTTCTTTACATCCTCTAACTTACTAGTTTTTAAATTAATTCGCTTATTTGTTTTATTTACCTTTGTTTTAGTTATTTTTTCAATAAGACTTATTTGATATTTTTCACATTCATTATGTTTTCCATTTATATACCAAGACTGAGATTTTCTCCACTCTTTAGTTTGATTAATACTTGGTTTAACCATTTATATATTGTGAAAAACCACAAGTGTAGCCCTTAAAAACCCTAACCCATCTTCCCATCGTTAAAACATAATCTATTTTATACACTCTATCATACAATATCCATATGGAACACAATCTATTCCATTATCTAAAATAAATCTCTTATCATCAAAGGCTCCTAATGCCTTTTTATTTACTTCTTCACTATATATGTTATGTTTATAACTTCTTATTGTATTCATTTTCCTATATTCTTCTTTCTTATTCATCAAACAATTATAATAATTTCTAAAAGTTATTGATTTCTTTATTACATATTTCTTTATTCCCTTTAACCTCTTATCAATCTGTTCACCATACTTATAAGCATATGCCTTTGCTCTCAATCCAATAAACTCACTCATTACTTTTCCACCCAACTCATCCTTAAACTTACCAATAACCTTTTCATTCTTTTTGGAAAATAACTCACTCTTCTTGCTGAAATTACTTGTATCATATACTCCAATATTTTTCTTCATATCTTCATAAACATCATCAGTTTTTATATCTAGGATAAAACTATCAGTATCCATATACAACAATGAAACATTTTCACCATACTCTTTCTTTAAGTCATTATACAAATAATCATACATCAATATCTTTGATAAATCAAGAACTGCTGTTCCAATATAAATTGGTTTATCCATTACAATACTTTCCTTTTTCATATGAATTGCAGAAAAGTTCTCTGAAAAAACCTCTTCTCTCTCAAAACTTGGTTTATTTATCAATCTCGAAGCTTCTTTCCAAGATGTTGCGAATCTAATGTTTTGCCTGTTTCTAACATTTTCCATAGTCTTTCCAAATACAGCATTATTCATTAATTTATAAAAGTCCCCTTCAAATTTTACTTTTGTATTTGCTCTCATATCTGTATTGAATTGAATATACTTTTTCACCCAAGGACTTTGTTTAAATTTTAAAACTCTATGAATTTTAGCTACTCTCAATCCTTCTCTCAAAAACTGTTTTAAGCTTCTCTGATGCAAAACATATCCCTCTTTATCATAGAATGTTGTTAATAACTTTTCTGTTGATTTACCTTTAATATTAAAACTTTTATGATAATCACTTAACCATTCTTTCTTTGGAGTTTCTTTCTCACATGCAAAAGGAAGATCTTTATGCTTATTATGAAGATCACTCGGGTACCTCAAATCAACTTCAAAATAATAACCTTCTTCTTCGTCATTCAATTCCTCTTGAGAAGAAATAACAATATTCATCAAAGCCTTTTCATAATTCTTTTCTTCCACCCACTCTAATTTACCATAAGGTAGAGATTGAGACATTGCCCATCCATACAAATTATTAGCATCAAAATACATCAAATAATTACTATCTTTTTCACTATCATAATTTGGGAGATATTTATTATTTGCTTTAGCATATCTTTTTGAACATACTTGTGATATTCCACCTCTCTTGGACTTCTCAATCATCAAAAGCATATCCACATCACTGATTAAATCTATATCTTGTTTTGTCATTTTCAACATTGCACTCCAAGCTAAACCAGGAGCTGTGAAATAGTGGGCAGGATCTAACCCATAACAATTTTTATTATGACAGAGTGATCTAAAAGCTTCAAACACATCAGCTAACAATAAAACATCTGTTTTTAGATATAAATCGTGATATTCTCCAAGGTTCTTTATCTTAAATATTTTCCATATTTCTTGTGCGTGTTTATATTCCTTATCACTTATCTCTTCTTCATAAAGGTTATTATAGAAACTTTCTTTTGAAGGAAGTTGTGTTTCTTTAAATCTCATAAATGAATCCATATAATCATAAGGATAAATTCCCTTACTTGTAAGAATTTTCTCTTTACTTTGAATTTCATTCCTTGTTTGAATTTCCTCTCTCGTAAGAATTCCTTCTTTAATCAGAATTTCATCTTTAATCTGAATTTCCTCTTTAGTGAGAATTTCCTCTTTTGGAAAGAATGAATTAAGATTTGGAAAAGAGTCTGTGGAGCTTAGATTTGATGCGAGGTAGGCTAGTGGTGTTCCCATAAACTTGTAAGAATCTAAAAACCTAATACGAGTTATAGGTTTTGTGAATATCATTTTTGAAAATGAAATATACTTTTGACTTGTGTTTGTTATAGCAGAAATATTCCCTGGTGTTTTTGAAAGTTCATTTATAAATAGATGTGTATCATAGTTGGCGCTGTTGTGAAGAAAGACTGGAATAAAAGAAGGTAATTTATAATTAAGATTACAACAGGAATGAGCGGGACCTCTATATTTACCAGTAAGATGACAATGGTCTCTAACTTTAAACTCCTTAATTTCCCCTCACAAATATGACAGATATTGTTCATTCTAAATTCTAATTTTTCTTCTTTGGTTAATTTCATCGGTTCATTTGTTTCTTTCATTAATTTAGTGAGTCTTATACAATCCTTTTCTAATCGTTTTACAAACTCTTGTGAAGCATTTTTTCCACGATAATGTTCAAGTTTGTTATACTTTTCTCCAACAGATGATTTGATATAATAACAAAAACCACAAGGAATATGTTTTTGATATTTATTTGTATATGGTTCTTTTGGATTAGGAGAAGCAGTATTTATCTTTTTAAGGATACATTCAAAATCAGCGTATATCACAAATGGGTGCATGATAGATTTATTATAATCTTCAAAATAAATCTTTTCACCAGGTTTAGGCATTGTAATTACAGCTGATTTATGATTACTACAATATTTTGAATGTTGTTCTAATCGTTCTTTTGTATGAAATGAATTAAGACATCGCTTACAAGGATATATTTTGTTTGCTGTTCTGAATACCTGAGAAGAGATTAATCTTGATAAATTATTGATGTATGTGTAATGTGAATTCTTTCCAACACTAAAATATAAAAGGTCAATGTGTGTTTCTTCATTTTTATAGTTGTTTGAAATTTTTAATATTTGAACTTTGTTTGTATCCGTTAATCCATATACATTAATAGAAAGATTATTCTTTTTCTCAAATTTAGGAATATCTGTTAGTGGCATTGGGAATTTAAAATCTTTAATGTCCAAGGTATTCTCATATTTCATATATTGTTTTACTCTTTCTGAATTACATTTTGGTGGATGTAAGTGAGCAAGAACAGACCAGAGAAAACATTTATTATCATTGTTCTTAATATTAACAACTGCCTTCTTTAGTTTTATTTCTTTTGGTAATTCAATATAAGAAGAAGCTTTAAGAGGGTTTGATTTTAGAATGTGTATATCTAAAAGATGATTTTTTAATATTGAATCCACTTCCTACCACTGTATTATCAACATCCTCCTCTTGTCTTGATAGTTCTTCATAAACCCCACTATTCAAAAAATCTTGAAATGATGTTATAAAATGAAGATCTGTTCTCATATAAGGAGTTTGTTCTTCATCTTGTCTTTTCATATTCATTTTCACTCCCATATAAAACTTTAAAGTTTTTATTTCTTTTAATGTCTTTTTAATAAATTTTTCAACATCGGGTTTCACTATTTCAATTGATTCAGCTATTGATGATGGACCGGGTTCTCCAAATTGAAAAATCCTTATTTTTATATGCCCTTTAAATGCCTCATCAGTGTTTTTAATATAATAGTCTCCCTTTACTTTAAACTCATTTTTCTTGTGTTTTTGTGATTGAAGATGTTGATTATAACTACTCTTCAAAACATCCTTTGAACAGATATCACAATGTTTTCTTTCCAACTCAAGAGGAGATATTTGATGAAATAGATTAAATGTGTGTTTGTTGGTTCGGAGGTGTTTTCTATAATGTTTATATTCGTGATTACAAACATCGCAGTACGTTGTATTCACCATATTTATAGAATAAAACTTTGCTTGAACTAAAATTTTCTTGATGAAAATTTCGTTTAATTTATAGGTGAATCTGTGCTTAAAAACATTTTATCCTCCAACTTTTTCACTTAATAAATACAATGTTTCAAGACACAAAATACAAGTTTCAATCAATCTCTTCATCTGTTAAAGATACTGAGAAATATGTCAAGGATGTAAAATTGAACAAAGATAAATATAACAACTATTGGATAAAAACTATTATGGTAAATAATATGAGTTCTTCAATTTCCTTCAGTGGAAGGGCTTTTAGTATACCTGGTAGAACATCAATTAAAGTATCTCTAACAAAAGTTTCTCCTCTCCTTCTAGTAATATATTCAAAACTAGAAAAAGCAATGAAACAAGAAAAAGTATTAAAGAACAAAAACCTTATGGATGAAGCTTTAGAAAGAAAAGATAAGACCATCTGTAATATGCAAGGAGAAATTTGTATTTTTTTCAACAACCCTAAAGATGTAAATCTTGATGAAATAAAGGATGTTAATATATCAGGTGAAATGACATTTCGTTCAATAGTAGTTAACGATAATTTTAAAATTACCTTTAATATAAAAAATGTTGTCGTTGAATCTGATAATGAAAAAGTATATCGATATCGATGGTAATATACAACTGAAAGTATAGATGAATTTCAGTTTAAGTAAAGTTTTACTTTATAAATATGCTAGACTTTCCTGATTCTCCATATGACAAATTTGAGAATTGTCCTGCGTGTGAAAGACGGGGATTAAACACAGAGTCAAAAGCCTATAAACAATGTATATTCTGTGATTATCTTCTAATTAATGATAATAAAAAATATAAAAAGGAAAATAATTCTTTTAGATTTACACCAAAAATGAATTACTTTACAAGATTGATTAGAGAAATGAATGTAAAGTATGAGGATGATAACACACCTTTCCTTACAAGGGAAGAAACTGAACGTATAAGAGAAATGTTCAAAGGATTGTTGTTGTATATTATTCATGGATGTAATTTTCAGGGAAATATCAACACAAGATATTGTATAAATAAAATAATGGATTATCTTGAAATTAAACCTGAACTTAGGATAAAATATAGAGTTTCTAAAAAGCTAATAATAAATTAAATAACCTGTTTTTCAAATATATAAATGAATGATTTTTTACCTATTTGGGAAAATAAGATAAAATTTAACAACCATAAAAATCTCCCAAATTCATTAAGATGTCTCATAGTTGGTTCAAGTGGATGTGGAAAAACCTGCTTACTTTTAAAAATGCTCCTCACTCCCAACTTTTTAGATTATGATAATTTAATAATTTTCACAAAGTCGAGTTTTCAACCAGAGTATCAACTACTCTCACAAGGTTTTAATGCTGGTCTTCAAAAAGAAGATATAATAGGTTTATTTAAACGTCAAAAAACCTAAATGATTATAACATTGAAGATATAATTCAACTATTTTGTGATACACAGAGATGTAAAAAGAAATCAAATCTTATAACTTGTATTCTTAGTGATAATACGGATGATATACCGTCTCCCCAAGATTTGGATAAATCAAAAAGAACCTCGTTATCTTTGATGATTGTGTTAATGAGAGAAACCAAACGGTAATGGATAGCTACTACACAAGAGGGAGACATTCTTCTTGTAATTGTATTTATCTTAGTCAATCGTACTTTCAACTTCCTCGTCGTTCCATCAGAAACAATGCTAATACTTTTATTTTATTCAAGTTAAATTCAATAGATATCAATAATTTTTGGAGAGATAATTGTTCTACATTATGTAGTAAAAAGAAATTTGAGGATTATATGAAGCACACGACTGAAAAATATAAATATATTGTTGTGAAACAAGATGAGATATTAAGGGATATATTTTTTGTTTTATAAACAATTACATATATAAATGACAACTATTATTATAAATCTTGTGGGTAAATCTGCTTCTGGAAAAAACTTTCATAAATCAAGGTTCTTGTGTAGTACAAATGAGAATATTGTAAATTTACTTAAAAAACACCCCGTGATACGCATTGTATCAACAACAACTAGAGCAATAAGACCTGGAGAAGTAAAAGGTGAAGATTATCACTATATTTCAGTGGAGGAACATATGCGATTGAGGAATGAAGGACAAATATTTGAGGAGGTTTCTCTTGGTACAACAAAATATTCACATTGTAAGAGTGAGTTAAAGAAACTAAAATCTGGTGGTGTTGGGATATTAGAAACTAATCCAGAAGGAACGAGACAAATTATTAAATATCTGAGCGGAGTGAAGATTTTATCATTCGGTTTTGATGTTGATGAAGAAACTCAACACAAACGTATGAAAAGCAGAGATGCAAGGATTAGTGAAGAAGAAATTACAACTCGCATTAATGTTAATAAAGAATTTGATGAAATATTTAAAGAAAAGGATTTATTTGAACACATCTACTTGAATGATGAAGAAAAGGAAAATTTCCCTGTTGATCTTTACAATTCATTAAATGATATTTTACAATAAATAAATGGATACAAAAGAAAGAGCAAGAAGATTTAAGGAACATCAAGAGTTGGTTTCAAAAGTTGTAAAACAACAGGAAGACATAAAGAAGAAACGCAGACAGAAACTAACGGGCGAAGAAGCATTTGAAAAAACAAGAGAAATTTTTTAAACCACTTTTAAAAACTTCCCAAGAAAAAATGAAAGATGTTTCCACAGTTCCCACAGTAGAATATACTCCTAGAAAGCTTCAAATGTTAAAAGATTTCAGTCAAATGACAGAGGAAGAATTAGAGCATTTAGGAGAATTAGAATATGATGATGAAGGTTTATTTCAACAACTGGAAGAGATTAATCAACCCCTGATTATATTGTGAATGCTGTTCAAAACAATGAATATTCAGCGGATTCAAAAACCAAAGCAGGACTCATTCCAACAGAACAACCAGCAATATTTCATCTTGTTCAAGAAAAGGTATTGATATTTAATGATGAATTAAGGTTCTTAAGTTCTGCTCAACCCCTGTTAAACTAACTCCGAGATTAATGTTTCTTCTCACAAAAGATGGAAGACAAGGTTCAACTGTGAGGGATGAATCAAAGTATATTGATAAACCATTGGATATGGAAAATAATGATGATAGAGTATATATTGATTTGCTAAACACTCTAAATTATAAGGTTATTCTTTCTGGTAAAAGTAGGAAGAATGAGAAGGAGAAACACATTATTCAGGCTTTAAGTATCCTTGGTTCAGGTATTAGTTTTCTTCCAAATGACCCATCGCAATTAGTTAATAGACTGTTATTGTTGTTCGGCAGTAAGAAGGCTGGAAATAACAATTGTTTTAATGAAGCATCAGCCATTTTAGACCAGTTGATGAACATGAAAATAATTAATAAATCTCAATATAAAGACATTTTAACTCATATTAAATAAGATGAGAAGCACAATCCTGAGTTTTAATTTCACAACAAGCGACCACACATCTTCATTCCCATACCCACTACAACTTGACACAACAAAAGAATATGAGGCATCTTTATTGTCCATGGAGACTTATAATACCTTATTTAATATAACCTAGAAAAATGACAAGTTTAGTTATAATCCGGGAACTGGATACAAAACGATAACAGTCTCACCGGAGCATACGAGATTTCTCAAATATCTTCCGAAATTGCTCGTCTTATGAAAGAACAGGGTGATGAACCAAAAAATATTGTTATAAACATTCAAAAACATACTTCAAAATCAACGATTAAAGTTAAAAATAACTACAAGGTTGATTTCACAATTGATAATTCATTTAGAGAGTTATTAGGTTTCTCCTCAAAAAGATTGAAACTAATGGGACGTTTTACAGTGATAATGTCATTCAAATATCCTCAGGAATAAATTCGGTGTTAATTCACTGTGATTTGATTGATGGTGCTTATAATGATGGATTAAAAACAAATACAATATTTTCATTCAGCGCATACTCAACCCCAATTGGTTATAAATTCAATATGGAGCCTAAAAATTTGGTTTATCTACCTGTGTCAGGAAAAACCATACACAGAGTAAATTTTAGGATAACCGACCAAGATAATCGTGGTGATTTCTTTTAATGGAGAAGTTATATCCATCAGAATTCACCTACGTGAAGTTTTTCAATAAATAAATACGATGGTTATTGTGAGGAAGCACGAGTTGGGAAAATATAAAATAATTACAGGGGATGGGATGTTCCTTTCCCCGTACTACAAGGGTGAAGGTATGTATCTTGGTAGAGGATACTATAAACCTAAGAGACAAAGGGGTGTTGGACATCAATTTAGAGGAGATGGGATAATTGATACTCTCATGGGTATTGGTTCAACTATTCTTAAACATAAAGACCTAATTGGTTCAACTGCTTCTGCTGTGGGAAATGTAGCAGGTGCTGTAAAGAGTATAAAAGATGCTCAGAAAGAATCTCATAAATTACAAGCAATAAAAGAAATTAAGAAAGGTAAAACTCAGTTGTCCCCCCAAGAACGACAGAAAATAATTCAAATACTTGGATCAGGGTTTCAAAAGTTTTAACATCTTTTTTCCTAAATAAATACAAGTATGGAAGCAATTGATAGTATCTATGATTTGGATGATACTATTATTATCTCAAACTCCACTAAAAAAGAAGATTACTTCAAGGTAAATGCAATAACTGGAACAGACTGGAATACAAATGGTACAAAAAGTTTTGAAATAAATAATCAACAAACCTATTTGAATCTCTCCGAAAGTTTCTTGTTGTGTAAATTTAAATTCACTAAGGCTGGGAATAACACAAACGCTACACTTGTAAATGATTTCTTCTGGAAAATGTTTGATAGTGTGCGATTGTATATTGGAACACAAGAAGTTGAAGCGGTTGATTATGTCTCTGCTGTATCTGAAATGATGAAATTTACACTCTATACATTCAGTGATAGAATGGGAAAGGGGTCTGTCGAAGGTTTTATTCCTGATATGTCAACGGGAACAAACACAGACCCTGGATATATTCAAAGGAAAGGAATGTATAATGATGATACAAAAGCAGAAAATAGTTTTACTGTGGCAGTTCCTCTTAAAGGTATATTTGGATTTTGTGATTATGATAAAGTTCTGTATGGTCTTAAAATTAGATTTCAACTACAAAGGAATGATAATGAAAATAGATTGCTTTTTGGTGTTGGTAATGCTTTTGGTGATCAGAATAAATTTGTAATTGAGGAGATGAGTTGGTATATCAGTGAATATACTCCTAATCTTAAAACAGAAGAGATGTTGAATCGAAGACTTAACTCAAAAAAACCACTCAGTGTATCATACCTCAAAAGAAGATGTCAACACGTTAAACTCAATCAAACTACTTACACGTGGAATTTGGGTGTTCTGGAAGGAAAGCCACGATATCTGTAGATGATTTTTAAAAAGCCAGATGGTGATACTGCGACTGATAAGAATAATGCATTGAGTGATAATGCTAAGGTGAAACAACTTCGCGTTTCTCTAGATGGAACATTTTATCCACGAGATAGATTGGAAATTAATTGGGAAAAAAATGATTTTGCTGAAGCATACAAGTCTTACCAAAAGGTGTGTGAAAGTAATGGAAATAAAGAACCTATTTTGGATATGACAGCATTTAAAAGTTTGTATACAATCTATACGTTTGACCTGAGCGCTCAAAAAGAAACTATAAAGTCTAATCGAGTGGATACTTCCCTATACATTGAAAGAGGAGAGAGTGAAGAAGTTGATACATATTGTTTGCTTTTGGAAGAAACAGAATTGCAGATTAATACAGATAATGGTGTGATGATTAGTCTCACATAATTTTTTGTTAAATAAATGAGTGGCAAAGTACCAACTGGGGTATATGTTAATCAAATCAATCTTCATAAACTATCATCTTGTGTTCAAAATCAAAAGCCTTGTACGATTAACGTTAATACAATTCAGAGAAAAGGAGCAGTAAGAATTGATGTTTTGATCACAAGAGAACAGGTTAAAATCTTGAATGACACTGACTCACTTAAAATTAAAATGACAAAACCAATGTTGAAAAAATATTCAATAAGAGAGACGAGTGGAGGATTTCTCCCATTTCTAATTCCTTTATTTGCTGGTTTAAGTGCGGTTGGAGCATTGACGGGTGGTATTTCAACAGCGGTCAAAACTGCCAACGAAAGGAAGGCTCAACTCCAGGCTCAAAAGAATTGGAAAGACATAACAAAGAGTTGGAGAAACAAATTAGTGGAAGTGGTGTAATTGTAGATTTTGCTGAAAAACTTGAAGGTCTGCCTGATAAAGCGAGATTGTTAGTTGGAGATATGCTTTCTTCTATAGCACAAGCAGGTGTAAAATTAACGAAAAGAGGTAATGGATTATATCTTTCTAATAAATAAATGAGCATTGATGAGTGGTTGAAAGAATTTGGAAAGAATACAACATCAAATTTACAACTTGCCAAATATTGTAAGAAATTAAAAATTCATAATGTGGTTATTTGTATGAGAGATGAATTAACAAATGTGTCGAAACATACAAAGAATATTATTATGAACTTAGAAGATAATGATGGGAACGGTTCTCATTGGGTTTGTATTTTTAATAGTCAAGACAAATATTATTTTGATAGTTTTGGTCTTCCACCACCTGTTGAAGTCATAAAATTCTTACAGAATGGTGTTTATCAAACATTTCAAGTCCAAGAATTAAATTCCAAGTGTTGTGGTCAATTATGTCTATATGTGTTATTTCAACTCAACAAAAATAAAAAATTTTATGATATTATTTTTAATCTAATATAAATGACTTATGTTGGTAAAGATGGTTCTATCTTTGGTGTATCTCAAGAACTGGATATTGATTTATCAAATTATTACACAAAGGCACAGGCTGAACGACATAAATATAATATAAACAAAAATATTAACATGAAAAATGTTTATAAATTAAAAAATTATCCAAGCCCGACTGACGCGAATGACTTGGTGAGATTAAGCGATTTATCACAATATATATACTTAAATAAAACGGCTGTGTATTCTAAAGATACAGAAGTGTTGATATTATCTCCAGGTCATACAGAATTCACAGTTCGAATTAAAATAAATTTTTATAAAGAAGGGCGTATCGTTTGTATGAGAATAGAACAATGGGGGTATGATATGAATGATTTAGGGTATAATTGGTCATTTAAAATTAACCTCGAAGACCTGAAACAATTAAATCAGTCTCGTAAGGAAGAATATTATCCACTTGGTATCGAGAATGAGTTTTGTGGAGCCACGATTAGTAAACAACAAATAAAAGAATTTAATAAGGGTAAATATAATAATGGTTTTGCCCTTGTTTATCTCATGAAAACAGAAAAAACAGGATTATATATAATAAGTAAGGAAATACAAAATGATTTAACTATGGGAAGATGGGGAGGTGTTTCGTGCCATAATATTATTCTAACATATATTTCTAATACATAAATGACAGCAAGAAGGCTTCAAGAAAATTATCATTTCTGTGTTCAAGCATACCTTCAAGAAAAGGGTATTCGGTATTTTAATAAATATGTTCTACAACATAAGAATGAGGTATTTTCAATAAAAGATTGGCATTATGCTGATGTTGATAAACCGACAACTTTAGATTTAATTAGAATGTTAAATAATGAAAAAATTATAAGGTTAAGAAAAGGTAAGGCTCTTTTAGAAATTCAAAAGAAATTTTATTGGTATCCTGTTGTAAAAAAATTATTTTGGATACAGGAATAACAAGAAATCCTGATGAATATATGTATAATATTCTATGGGGTGTAAACGATTCAAGTATAGTAAGGGATGAGGAAGGAGTTGAAGAAGAGAGGGAAGAGGAGGAAAAGGAGGAGGAGGAGAGAGAGAAGGAGGAAAGAGAGAAGAGAGAGAGGGAGGAAAGAGAGAGAATGAATAAATATCAAAATATGGAAACCAGTGAGATTCAAAAAGAATAGAGGTATTAAAGAAATTAACTTATCTCACCAGGGAGGAATACAAAGAATTAAAAAGTCTATTTACAATACTTTCGACAAGACTATCGACATCGAGAAGACATGTATTTTAATTCAAGTTTTTTCTTAAATAAATGGAGGAGAGAGTGAAGGCATTTCTAAGGATTCTTTATGTTTTAAAAATTAAGATTCAAATGTGCATGTTGGAAACTAAAAAGGTTTTTGCACTCTGCAGAAATTTTTCTCATAAATAAATGAGTTATTGTCTCAAATGTAAAAAGAAAACTAATACTAAAAATATTTCATATATTAAAAGTAAAAATAACAGGGTTATACAAAAAGGTATATGTTCGGTGTGTGGTTCAAAAAAATCAATTTATCTCCAAACACAAACTCGGAGGAGATATACAAAAGTTTTTATCAGGAAGTAAATTTACAACTACTGGAATACCAGGGGAATTACATCTTCCAGGGTATTCTTTCTGTGGTCCAGGCACAAACTTGGATAAAAGATTAGATGAGGCAGACAATCCTAAATCCTGGAGTAAACCAATCAATAGAGTTGATGAAGTGTGCATGAGACACGATATTGATTATGGGAATACCACAACGTTGGAAGAAAAGCATGAAGCCGATAGAGAAATGTTATATAATTTGTCTCTGATACAAAATCCAACCTTGAGAGAAAAAGTTGATAGGTTCATCGTGAAGAAGATGATTAGTGCTAAATTGAAACTTGGACTTGGAAATTCAAAAAACTTATAGGCTCTAATGATGCCATTAAGACTGAAGAGCAATTAGCTGATGAATTACATAAACCAATATTCACAAAGTTTCAGAGAAGGAAAGTTTATTCCAAGGAAGTTGATTATATCTGGTCTGCTGATTTGATTGAACTCAATAATGATAAGGGGTACAAGTATGCTTTAACCGTTATTGATTTGAGGAGTAGATATGCGTGGGTTGTCCCTTTAAAAACAAAACAGGTAATACTCTTATGTTAGCTTTTCAACAGATATTTAATAAAAGTAAGAGAAAACCTAAGAAATTGTGGACTGATGAGGGTAGAGAGTTTTATAACAAGACATTTATGAATTTTTTAAAAAATAACAGTATTACATTATACAGTACCTTTAATGAAGGGAAGGCAGTTGTTGTTGAACGTTTTAATCGTACCTTAAAAGAGAGACTATATAAAAAATTCACACAACTCGGTTCACAACAATGGTTATCTTTTATTCAGGATATTGTGGATAAGTATAATGACACGATTCACACGTCAACGAATATGAAGCCATCAGAAACATTTACAAAATTAAAATATGAAAAAGAGATTAATGTCAGAAAACCTAAGTTCAAAGTTGGTGATATCGTAAGAATATATAGGTGGAAATCTCATTTTGAAAAGGGTTTTACTGAACGATGGACGAAAGAACTTTTTAAAATTGTTGATGTAATAGATACAGTTCCTTGGACTTATAAAATATATGATTTGGAAGGGGAAGAGATTTTAGGTTCATTTTATTCACAGGAATTACAAAAGACAAAACTAAGCATATAATACACCTTTGTGGACACTAGAGGGACAAGTCCGAGGTGTATTACAGTATATAATGTGTGTCAAGGGGGACGTTCTTAGATCTGTGAACCCCAAACACAGAATCCTCAACTGAATAGTCAAGGCTTAACTTTTGTTTGTGTGTGTGTGTGCAATGGGAGCAATAGGTTGGCGCTTCACTCCCTCCTACTATACACCGTTGTGGACACTCGAGGGCCAAGTCCGAGGTGTATAACAGTATATAATGTGTGTCAAGGGGGACGTTCTTAGATCTGTGAACCCCAAACACAGAATCCTCAACTGAATAGTCAAGGCTTAACTTTTGTTTGTTGATGTGTATGTGTGTGTCCCAACCCTCACATTCAAAATCTCAACCCCAACCCTCACATTCAAAATCTCAACCCCAACTCAATCCTCGCCCAACACAATGTCTTTTTCAAAATGAGATTTCCACCTATATATATATATTTTTACGTTTTTTTCTTCTTCCAATTCTGTCTTTTAAGGCTTTCAGGTTTGATGACGTAGAAAGGGGGAGTAAGCCTGCACTTTCTTCCCAGAACTTTCTTGATCTTGCTCCCATCAAGCACCATCCGACAAAGAACTACATCGATAGGTTTAGATCCCAAAGAGTGATAGCAACTCCAAAAGTCTCCAAAATATAAATAAATAAAATAATAATAATAATAAATAAATAAATAAATAAATAAAAGCCCCCAAAAAGTTTCAAGTGTCCAACATAAACCCAACTTTCCAAGTCTTCAAGGTATAACCACATTCCCGTTGAGTTTCCAAGATATGTATCACATTGTGAGTTATCAATCCAGAACCCACATTTCAAGTATTCAAAGTAAAACCAACTTACAAAGTCTCTTAAGGATAACTCATTTACTGATTTTTTCAAAATTTGTGAGTCTCCAAGGTAGGACCCATATTTAGAACCATCTTGGCAGAACCCTTTTCCTGAGTCTCCAAGGTAGTTATTTAAACCATCAAGGCAGAACTCATTTACTGATTTTTTCAAAATTTGTGAGTCTCCAAGGTAGGCCTCATATTTAGAACCATCTTGGCAGAACCCTTTTCCTGAGTCTCCAAGGTAGTTATTTAAACCATCAAGGCAGAACTCATTTACTGATTTTTTCAAAATTTGTGAGTCTCCAAGGTAGGCCCCATATTTAGAACCATCTTGGCAGAACCCTTTTCCTGAGTCTCCAAGGTAGTTATTTAAACCATCAAGGCAGAACTCATTTCTTGATTTTTTCAAAATTTGTGAGTCTCCAAGGTAGGCCCCATATTTAGAACCATCTTGGCAGAACCCTTTTCCTGAGTCTCCAAGGTAGTTATTTAAACCATCAAGGCAGAACTCATTTACTGATTTTTTCAAAATTTGTGAGTCTCCAAGGTAGGCCCCATATTTAGAACCATCTTGGCAGAACCCTTTTCCTGAGTCTCCAAGGTAGTTATTTAAACCATCAAGGCAGAACTCATTTCTTGATTTTTTCAAAATTTGTGAGTCTCCAAGGTAAAACTTGTATTCTGGCTCATCAAGGTATAACTTGTTCAGTGGGTATTGTCTTGATAACTCACAATGAGTACTATTGCTGTAAAACTCTTTTTCAGGATTTTGCTGGTCTCCAAGGTATAACTCTTTGGTTGGGTCATCAAGGACTAACTCGTTCTGTGGGTCTTGGTCGCTCATAAGGTCTTCAACCAAGCCAACAATTTCGCCCCAAGTTGTAGCAAAAGCAGTATTTTCATTTCGTATTTCAGACACAATTTCCTGTGAGAGAAAATAATAATGTATTAATTAAGTTATTTAATTATTAAATGAGTATGCTTCAATCAAAGTTTGAAAATAGGAAAATAAAAAATCTTACCTCAATAGATAAGAGGTTTGAATCCAGTTCATCAACTTGAAGGTTTAGTTCCATAGAAGACAGAGAGTTTGAGACAAGCACACAAAACACCATTGCCAGCAAGAACAAATGTTTAAAATGGAGCCTGGGTTTGAAGCTTTTATAGAGAAAGACTGGTGGGTGTGGTTTCCTTTGGAAATTCCCTGGGCAAGCCTAGGCAAGCCTTCATTGGGAAATTTTTCAAAACCATAACATCCTGTAATTTTCTAGTGATTTCTTTGTGAGTCAGAGATGAACTGGAAATGATGTAAGAGTGGGCGGGGCTTAGCAAAAGTAGGCGGAGCTTAGGAAAAGTGGGCGTGGCTTAGAAAAAATACCTTATGAAAAGTGGGCGAAGCTTATCAAAAGTGGGCGGGGCTTAGGAAAAGTGGGCGTGGCTTAGAAAAATACCTCATGAAAAGTGGGCGGAGCTTAGCAAAAGTGGGCGGGGCTTAGGAAAAGTGGGCGTGGCTTAGAAAAAATACCTCATGAAAAGTGGGCGGAGCTTAGCAAAAGTGGGTGGGGCTTAGGAAAAGTGGGCGTGGCTTAGAAAAAATACCTTGTGAAAAGTGGGCGGAGCTTAGCAAAAGTGGGCGGGGCTTAGCAAAAGTGGGCGTGGCTTAGAAAAATTACCTTATGGAAAGTGGGCGGGGCTTAACAAAAGTGGGCGGGGCTTAAAGAAAAGTGGGCGGGGCTTAACAAAAAATAACCTGTGGCTCAGGAGGTGGTCAAACAAGAGCATTAAGAGAAGTTTATCATTTCGTAATGGCACAAATGGGATATCTTAAAAAATATAAAGATTCAAATGTTTTGTTTGTCAATATTTTAGATGGGGATTATTGTGCAAAGAAAATTAAACTATTGAAGGAATTTGAGAATGAACAAATCTTTATAGGTTCAATGAGTGAGCTGTTCAACCCCCAGGTGTTCAATTCAATGAGGTTCAACCTCCAAGTTAAAAGGGGAGACAAATAAATATACCTTGGGATAAAAAGGGGATTTATTTTTAGGGAAAAAAAATATGAATCGCTGAAAATCCCCCATTCATTTACATGGGGAAAAGTGAGCCAGAATCAGTATTCTTACCCTACTATTGGCATTATGCTGATGTTGATAAACCGACAACTTTAGATTTAATTAGAATGTTAAATAATGAAAAAATTATAAAGTTAAGAAAAGGTAAGGCTCTTTTAGAAATTCAAAAGAAATTTTATTGGTTTCCTGTTGTAAAAAAAATTATTTTCGATGCAGGAATAACAAGAAATCCTGATGAATATATGTATAATATTCTATGGGGTGTAAACGATTCAAGGATAGTAAGGGATGAGGAAGGAGTTGAAGAAGAGAGGGAAGAGGAGGAAAATGAGAAGAGAGAGGAGGAGAGGGAGAAGAAAGAGAAGGAGGAAAGAGAGAAGAGAGAGAAGGAGGAGAGGGAGAAGAAAGAGAAGG
>NW_028222447.1:37500-40000 GCF_056783735.1 Eptatretus burgeri | reverse complement strand
GGTTCTTAAAAGATCCCTGGTATCTTTCCTCAGATAAAAGTCTTTTGAACGAGAGCAATGCCTCGGTAACCATTACTGGTCCAAATCTGAATTCTCCTCTACTTGGCAGGTTCTTTTTAACTAAAAGGGCACCCGGGGGAGCACATATATCCGACACACAATGCATGATCTCGTAAAACATATCGGGCCCAATAAATTTTTGAAGTTTCATGGTGTATTTCATTTTGGGCTCCATCTCTCAATGGTGAAGAATCGCTTTAAAAATTCCAGTAGTCGGATCTCGATCGGGATCTTCACCAAAATCTCATCCGTTCGTCCTTTTCACACACTCAACCTGTCCACAATTTAATCGGGATCCGTCCACAACTTGAGTTTTCCTGCATACAAACAAACAGACAGAAAGGGGTGAAAACATAACTTCCTTTCACCTTTGGTGGTGGAGGTAACAAGCCACCATTGCAATATCGATTTGAATTGGGGGTGATACTGAAATGAGCAGAAGCATTGAAATAATGAAATGAGTTTATGTAAACCCCACAGGTAGATGCGTTGAGGGCCGTGGGTTGACCACCACAAAACCAGATGATTGTTTTTATTTTAACCCCCTGAGAAATGACTGGCCATAAAGCAATTCAGATCTGGAGGAAATCTTTGAAGTTAACTTTTATTTATTTTTTTTCTTCCTTCACTGCAGTATACATTGTTTTGGGGTCGGCCGTCTGTGATCAGTTTTTGTTACCATGATGGCTTTTCAACTGCTGAAGGGGTTTTGACCAAACTTGGCTTAACTATGGACTGTAATACAAAGAATGAACTGATTCCATTTTAGATCGAATCGGTCAGAGGTCATTTGCCATTTCAAAATCGTTTGCTGACCATTACTTGAATTATAAGCATCTGACTCCTCTCTCTTCTCTCTCCTCCCCTCCCCCTTTTTTTTCTCTCCCCTCATCCCTCTCTCTCACCTCTCTCCCCTCCCTCCCCTCTCTCCCCTCCATCCCCTCTCTCCCCTCTCTCCTCTCCCCCTCCCTCTCTTCCCTCCCCTCTCTCCCCTCCCCTCCCCCTCCCCTCTCGCTCCCCTCCCCCTCCCCTCTCGCCTCTCTCGCCTCTCTCTCTTTCCCCTCTCTCTCTTTCCCCTCTCTCTCTCTTTCGCCTCTCTCTCTCTCTCTCGCCTCTCTCTCTCGCCTCTCTCTCTCTCTCTCTCTCGCCTCTCTCTCTCGCCTCTCTCTCTCTCTCTCTCGCCTCTCTCTCTCGCCTCTCTCTCTCGCCTCTCTCTCTCGCCTCTCTCTCTCGCCTCTCTCTCTCTCTCGCCTCTCTCTCTCTCGCCTCTCTCTCTCTCGCCTCTCTCTCTCGCCTCTCTCTCTCTCGCCTCTCTCTCTCGCCTCTCTCTCTCTCGCCTCTCTCTCTCTCGCCTCTCTCTCTCTCGCCTCTCTCTCTCGCCTCTCTCTCTCGCCTCTCTCTCTCGCCTCTCTCCTCTCGCCTCTCTCCTCTCTCTCGCCTCTCGCCTCTCTCCTGTGTCTCGCCTCTCGCCGCTCTGCTCTCTCCTCTCTCTCACCTCTCTCCTGTCTCTCGCCTCTCGCCTCTCTCCTCTCTCTCGCCTCTCTCTCTACTCTCTCTGCCTCTCTCTCGCCTCTCTCTCTCGCCTTTCTCTCGTCTCTCTCTCTCGCCTCTCTCTCGTCTCTCTCTCGCCTCTCTCTCGCCTCTCTCTCGTCTCTCTCTCGCCTCTCTCTCGCCTCTCTCTCTCTCTCGCCTCTCTCTCTCTCGCCTCTCTCTCTCTCGCCTCTCTCTCTCTCGCCTCTCTCTCTCTCGCCTCTCTCTCTCGCCTCTCTCTCTCTCGCCTCTCTCTCTCTCGCCTCTCTCTCTCTCGCCTCTCTCTCTCTCGCCTCTCTCTCTCGCCTCTCTCTCTCTCTCGCCTCTCTCGTCTCTCCTCTCTCTCTCTCGTCTCTCCTCTCTCGCCTCTCTCTCTCGCCTCCCTCTCTCTCGTCTCTCTCTCTCGCCTCTCTCTCTCTCGCCCCTCTCTCTCTCGCCTCTCTCTCTCGCCTCTCTCTCTCGCCTCTCTCTCTCGCCTCTCTCTCTCGCCTCTCTCTCTCGCCTCTCTCTCTCGCCTCTCTCTCTCGCCTCTCTCTCTCGCCTCTCTCTCTCGCCTCTCTCTCTCGCCTCTCTCTCTCGCCTCTCTCTCTCGCCTCTCTCTCTCGCCTCTCTCTCGCCTCTCTCTCGCCTCTCTCTCGCCTCTCTCTCGCCTCTCTCTCGCCTCTCTCTCGCCTCTCTCGCCTCTCTCTCGCCTCTCTCGCCTCGCTCTCGCCTCTCTCTCGCCTCGCTCTCGCCTCTCTCTCGCCTCTCTCTCGCCTCTCTCTCGCCTCTCTCTCGCCTCTCTCTCGCCTCTCTCTCGCCTCTCTCTCGCCTCTCTCGCCTCTCTCTCGCCTCTCTCTCTCTCTCTCTCGCCTCTCTCTCGCCTCTCTCTCGCCTCTCTCTCTCTCTCTCTCGCCTCTCTCTCGCCTCT
>NW_028222447.1:32500-35000 GCF_056783735.1 Eptatretus burgeri | reverse complement strand
TCTCTCTCTCTTGCCTCTCTCTCTCTCTCTCTTGCCTCTCTCTCTCTCTCGCCTCTCTCTCTCTCTCTCGCCTCTCTCTCTCTCTCTCTCTCTCGCCTCTCTCTCTCTCTCTCTCGCCTCTCTCTCTCTCGCCTCTCTCTCTCTCTCGCCTCTCTCTCTCGCCTCTCGCCTCTCTCGCCTCTCGCCTCTCTCGCCTCTCGCCTCTCTCGCCTCTCGCCCCTCTCGCCTCTCTCGCCTCTCTCTCTCTCTCTCTCTCTCTCTCTCGCCCCTCTCGTCTCTCTCTCTCTCTCGCCTCCCTCTCTCTCTCGCCTCTCTCTCTCTCTCGCCTCCCTCTCGCCTCTCTCTCTCTCTCTCTCTCTCGCCTCTCTCTCTCTCTCGCCTCTCTCTCTCTCTCACCTCTCTCGCCTCTCTCGTCTCTCTCTCTGTCGGCGCTCTCGGCTCTCTCTCTCGCCTCTCTCGCCTCTCTCGCCGCTCTCGCCTCTCTCGCCTCTCTCGTCTCTCTCTCTCTCTCGTCTCTCTCTCGCCTCTCTCTCTCTCTCGCCTCTCTCTCTCTCTCGCCTCTCTCTCTCTCTCCTCTCTCTCTCTCTCGCCTCTCTCTCGCCTCTCTCTCGCCTCTCTCTCTCTCTCTTGCCTCTCTCGCCTCTCTCTCGCCTCTCTCTCTCTCTCTCTCTCGCCTCTCTCTCTCTCCCTCTCTCTTGCCTCTCTCTCTCTCTCTCTCTTGCCTCTCTCTCTTGCCTCTCTCTCTCTTGCCTCTCTCTCTCTCTCTCTCTCGCCTCTCTCTCTCGCCTCTCTCTCTCTCGCCTCTCTCTCTCTCTCTCGCCTCTCTCTCGCCTCTCTCTCTCTCGCCTCTCTCTCTCTCTCGTCTCTCTCTCTCCCCTCTCTCTCGCCTCTCTCTCTCGCCTCTCTCGTCTCTCTCTCTCTCGCCTCTCTCGTCTCTCTCTCTCGCCTCTCTCTCTCTCTCTCGCCTCTCTCTCTCTCTCTCTCTCGCCTCTCTCTCTCTCTCTCGCCTCTCTCTCTCTCTCTCTCTCTCTCGCCTCTCTCGCCTCTCTCTCTCGCCTCTCTCTCTCTCTCGCCTCTCTCGCCTCTCTCTCTCTCTCGCCTCTCTCTCTCTCTTGCCTCTCTCTCTCTCTCGCCTCTCTCTCTCTCGCCTCTCTCTCTCTCTCGCCTCTCTCTCTCTCTCGCTTGCCTCTCTCTCTTGCATCTCTCTCTCTCTCTCTCTTGCCTCTCTCTCTCGCCTCTCTCGCCTCTCTCGTCTCTCTCTCTCTCGCCTCTCTCTCTCTCTCTCTCGCTCTCTCTCGCCTCTCTCGCCTCTCTCTCTCTCTCTCTCTCTCTCTCTCTCTCTCTCTCGCCTCTCTCTCTCTCTCGCCTCTCTCTCTCTCGCCTCTCTCTCTCTCTCTCTCTCTCGCCTCTCTCTCGCCTCTCTCGTCTCTCTCTCTCTCTCGTCTCTCTCGTCTCTCTCGTCTCTCTCGTCTCTCTCGTCTCTCTCGCCTCTCTCTCTCTCTCTCTCGCCTCTCTCTCTCTCTCGCCTCTCTCTCTCTCTCTCTCGCCTCTCTCTCTCTCGCCTCTCTCTCTCTCTCTCTCGCCTCTCTCTCTCTCTCTCGCCTCTCTCTCTCTCTCTCGCCTCTCTCTCTCTCTCTCTCGCCTCTCTCTCTCTCTCGCCTCTCTCTCTCGCCTCTCTCTCTCTCTCGCCTCTCTCTCTCTCTCTCTCTCGCCTCTCTCTCTCTCTCTCTCGCCTCTCTCTCTCTCTCTCTCTCTCGCCTCTCTCTCTCTCTCGCCTCTCTCTCTCTCTCGCCTCTCTCTCTCTCTCTCGCCTCTCTCTCTCTCTCTCTCTCTCGCCTCTCTCTCTCTCTCTCGCCTCTCTCTCTCTCTCTCGCCTCTCTCTCTCTCTCTCGCCTCTCTCTCGCCTCTCTCTCTCTCTCTCTCTCCGTCTCTCTCTCTCTCTCTCTCTCTCTCTCTCTCTCTCTCTCTCTCTCTCTCTCTCTCTCGCCTCTCTCTCTCTCTCTCTCTCTCTCTCTCTCTCTCTCTCTCGCCTCTCTCTCGCCTCTCTCTCGCCTCTCTCTCGCCTCTCGCTCGCCTCTCGCTCGCCTCTCTCTCGCCTCTCTCTCGCCTCTCTCTCGCCTCTCTCTCGCCTCTCTCTCGCCTCTCTCTCGCCTCTCGCTCGCCTCTCTCTCGCCTCTCGCTCGCCTCTCTCTCGCCTCTCGCTCGCCTCTCTCTCTCGCCTCTCGCTCGCCTCTCTCTCGCTCGCCTCTCGCCTCTCTCTCGCCTCCCTCTCTCGCCTCTCTCTCTCTCTCTCTCGCTCGCCTCCCTCTCTCTCTCGCCTCTCTCTCTCGCCTCTCTCTCTCTCTCGCCTCTCTCTCTCTCTCTCTCTCGCCTCTCTCTCGCCTCTCTCTCTCTCTCTCTCTCTCTCTCTCTCTCTCTCTCTCGCCTCTCTCTCTCTCTCTCTCTCTCGCCTCTCTCTCTCTCTCGCCTCTCTCTCTCTCTCTCGCCTCTCTCTCTCTCC
>NW_028222447.1:0-5000 GCF_056783735.1 Eptatretus burgeri | reverse complement strand
CTCTCTCTCTCTCTCTCTCTCTCTCTCTCTCTCTCTCGCCTCTCTCTCTCTCTCTGCGCCCCTCTCTCTCTCTCTCTCGCCCCTCTCTCTCTCGCTAGCCCCCTCTCTCTCTCTCGCCCTCTCTCTCTCTCTCGCTCGCCCCTCTCTCTCTCTCGCTGCGCCCCCCTCTCTCTCTCTCTCTCGCCCCCCTCTCTCTCTCGCTCGCCCCCCTCTCTCTCTCGCTGCGCCCCCCTCTCTCTCTCTCTCGCTAACCCCCCTCTCTCTCTCGCTGCGCCCCTCTCTCTCTCTCTCGCTCGCCCCCTCTCTCTCTCGCTCGCCCCCTCTCTCTCTCGCCTCGCCCCCTCTCTCTCTCTCTCTCTCTCTCGCCCCCTCTCTCTCTCTCGCTAGCGCCCCTCTCTCTCTCTCGCCTGCGCCCCCCTCTCTCTCTCTCGCTCGCCCCCCTCTCTCTCTCTCTCGCTGCGCCCCCTCTCTCTCTCTCGCTCGCGCCCCCTCTCTCTCTCTCGCTGCGCCCCCCTCTCTCTCTCTCGCCTCGCCCCCTCTCTCTCTCTCTCTCTCTCGCTGCGCCCCCTCTCTCTCTCTCTCTCGCTAGCCCCTCTCTCTCTCTCTCTCGCTGCGCCCCTCTCTCTCTCTCTCGCTGCGCCCCCCTCTCTCTCTCGCTCGCCCCCCTCTCTCTCTCTCGCTCGCCCCCTCTCTCTCTCTCGCTCGCCCCCCTCTCTCTCTCTCGCTTCGCCCCCTCTCTCTCTCTCGCTCGCCCCCTCTCTCTCTCGCTAGCCCCCCTCTCTCTCTCGCCGCCCCTCTCTCTCTCTCGCTGCCCCCTCTCTCTCTCTCGCTGCGCCCCCTCTCTCTCTCTCGCTCGCCCCCTCTCTCTCTCTCTCGCTGCGCCCCCTCTCTCTCTCGCTGCGCCCCCTCTCTCTCTCTCGCTCGCCCCCCTCTCTCTCTCTCGCTGCGCCCCCTCTCTCTCTCGCTCGCCCCCTCTCTCTCTCTCGCTCGCCCCCTCTCTCTCTCTCTCGCTGCGCCCCCTCTCTCTCTCTCGCTCGCCCCCTCTCTCTCTCTCTCGCTGCGCCCCCCTCTCTCTCTCGCTCGCCCCCTCTCTCTCTCGCTGCCCTCTCTCTCTCTCTCTCTCTCGCTCGCCCCCTCTCTCTCTCTCTCTCGCTGCGCCCCTCTCTCTCTCTCTCGCTGCGCCCCCTCTCTCTCTCTCGCTCGCCCCCTCTCTCTCTCTCGCTGCGCCCCCTCTCTCTCTCTCGCCTGCGCCCCCTCTCTCTCTGCTCTCTCTCGCTGCGCCCCCTCTCTCTCTCTCTCTCGCTCGCCCCCTCTCTCTCTCTCGCTCGCCCCCTCTCTCTCTCGCTCGCCCCCTCTCTCTCTCTCGCTCGCCCCCTCTCTCTCTCTCTCGCCCCCTCTCTCTCTCGCTCGCTGCCCCCTCTCTCTCTCTCGCTGCTTCCCTCTCTCTCTCGCTCGCCCCCCTCTCTCTCTCTCTCTCGCTCGCCCCCTCTCTCTCTCTCTGCTAAGCCCCCTCTCTCTCTCTCGCTGCGCCCCCTCTCTCTCTCTCTCTCGCTGCGCCCCTCTCTCTCTCTCTCTCGCTCGCCCCCTCTCTCTCTCTCGCCCCCTCTCTCTCTCGCTAGCCCCCCCCTCTCTCTCTCGCTGCGCCCCTCTCTCTCTCTCTCGCTAAGCCCCTCTCTCTCTCTCGCTCGCCCCCTCTCTCTCTCTCTCTCTCTCGCCTCTCTCTCTCTCTCTCTCTCGCTCGCCCCTCTCTCTCTCTCTCTCTCTCTCTCTCTCTCTCTCTCTCTCTCTCTCTCTCTCTCTCTCTCTCTCTCTCTCTCTCTCTCTCTCTCGCCCCCTCTCTCTCTCTCTCTGCGCCCCCTCTCTCTCTCTCTCTCTCGCCCCTCTCTCTCTCTCTCTCTCGCTACGCCCCTCTCTCTCTCTCTCTCTCTTCTCTCTCTCTCTCTCTCTCTCTCTCTCTCGCTCGCCCCTCTCTCTCTCTCTCGCTAGCGCCCCCTCTCTCTCTCTCTCTCGCTCGCCCCCGCTCTCTCTCTCTCTCTCTCTCTATCCCTCCCTCCCCCTCTCTCTCTCTCTCTATCTCTCGCTCCCTCTCGCTCTCTCTCTCTCTCTCTCTCTCTCCCTCGCTCTCTCTCTCTCTCTCTCTCTCTCGCCCCTCTCTCTCTCTCTCTCTCTCTCTCTCTCTCTCGCTGCGCCCCCTCTCTCTCTCTCGCTGCGCCCCCTCTCTCTCTCTCTCTCTCTCGCCCCCGCCTCTCTCTCTCTCTCGCTCGCCCCCCCTCTCTCTCTCTCTCTCGCTCGCCCCCTCTCTCTCTCTCTCTCGCTCGCCCTCTCTCTCTCTCTCTCTCTCGCTCGCCCCCTCTCTCTCTCTCTCTCTCGCCCCCCTCTCTCTCTCTCTCTCTCTCTCTCTCTGCTCGCCCCCTCTCTCTCTCTCTCTCTCGCTCGCCCCTCTCTCTCTCTCTCTCTCGCTGCGCCCCCTCTCTCTCTCTCTCGCTCGCCCCCCTCTCTCTCTCTCTCTCGCTCGCCCCCTCTCTCTCTCTCTCTCGCTGCGCCCCCTCTCTCTCTCTCGCTGCGCCCCTCTCTCTCTCTCTCTCTCTCTCTCTCTCTCTCTCGCTGCGCCCCTCTCTCTCTCTCTCGCTGCGCCCCTCTCTCTCTCTCTCTCTCTCTCTCGCTGCGCCCCTCTCTCTCTCTCTCTCGCCCCCCCTCTCTCTCTCTCGCTCGCCTCTCTCTCTCTCTCTCTCGCTCGCCCCTCTCTCTCTCTCTCTCTCTCTCGCTCGCCCCTCTCTCTCTCTCTCTCTCTCTCGCTCGCCCCTCTCTCTCTCTCTCTCTCTCTCGCTCGCCCCTCTCTCTCTCGCTCGCCCCTCTCTCTCTCGCTCTCGCTCCTCTCTCTCTCTCTCGCTGCGCCCCTCTCTCTCTCTCTCTCTCTCTCTCGCTGCGCCCCTCTCTCTCTCTCCCCTCTCTCTCTCGCCGCCCTCTCTCTCTCGCTCGCCCCTCTCTCTCTCTCTCTCTCTCTCGCTCGCCCCTCTCTCTCTCTCTCTCTCTCTCGCTCGCCCCTCTCTCTCTCGCTCGCCCCTCTCTCTCTCGCTCGCCCCTCTCTCTCTCGCTCGCCCCTCTCTCTCGCCTCGCCCCCCTCTCTCTCTCGCTCTCGCCCCCCTCTCTCTCTCTCGCCCCTCTCTCTCTCTCTCGCTCCCCCTCTCTCTCTCTCTCGCTGCGCCCCTCTCTCTCTCTCTCTCTCTCTCTCTCTCTCTCTCTCTCTCTCTCTCTCTCTCTCTCTCTCTCTCTCTCTCTCTCTCTCTCTCTCTCTCGCTCTCTCTCTCTCTCTCTCTCTCTCTCGCTCGCCCCTCTCTCTCGCTCGCCCCTCTCTCTCGCTCGCCCCTCTCTCTCGCTGCGCCCCTCTCTCTCGCTCGCCCCTCTCTCTCGCTGCGCCCCTCTCTCTCGCTAGCCCCTCTCTCTCGCTCGCCCCTCTCTCTCGCTGCGCCCCTCTCTCTCGCTCGCCCCTCTCTCTCTCTCTCTCTCTCCTCTCTCTCTCTCTCTTCCCTCTCTCTCTCTCTCTCTCTCTCTCTCTCTCTCTCTCTCTCTCTCTCTCTCTCTCTTCTCTCTCTCTCTCTCTCTCTCGCTGCGCCCCTCTCTCTCGCTGCCCTCTCTCTCTCGCTCTCTCTCTCCCTCTCTCTCTTCGCCCCTCTCTCTCTCTCGCCCCTCTCTCTCGCTCGCCCCTCTCTCTCTCTCTCTCGCTCGCCCCTCTCTCTCTCTCTCTCGCTCGCCCCTCTCTCTCGCTCGCCTCTCTCTCTCCCACGCCTCTCTCGCTCGCCTCTCTCGCTCGCCCCTCTCTCTCTCTCTCGCTCGCCCCTCTCTCTCTCTCTCGCTCGCCCCTCTCTCTCTCTCGCTCGCCCCTCTCTCTCTCTCGCTCGCCCCTCTCTCTCTCTCTCGCCTCTCTCTCTCGCCTCCCTCTCTCGCTCTCCCTCTCTCTCTCGCTCTCCCCCTCTCTCTCGCTCTCCCCCCTCTCCCCTCTCTCTCTCTCGCTCTCCCCCTCTCTCTCTCGCGCTCTCGCTCTCCCCCCCTCTCTCTCTCGCGCTCTCGCTCTCCCCCTATCTCTCTCTCGCGCTCTCGCTCTCCCCCTCTCTCTCTCGCGCCCTCGCTCTCCCCCTCTCTCTCTCTCGCTCTCCCCCTCTCTCTCTCTCGCTCTCCCCCTCCCTTGCCTTCTCTCTTCTCCTCCCCTCACTTCTTATTTTTTTGCAGGTGAATTTTGATGTTGTAATCTTTGTTTTGATGCTGATGTCAGTCATCCAAGTTAATTCCTCTGTCCTGTTTACTTTATAAATTGTTTGAGAGTGTTCAATTTATGCCCTTTCCAAGTTCCATGGTTACTTTATGCCTGTATCAACGAGGATATTCTGGTGTTTATTTGGCCGTCTGTTTCGTTCTTTTGTTGTTTCTTTTAATTATTGATGATGCTACTTGTGTTTTGAGATGGCATGGCAGGACAATGCCTGTTAAACCCTTGTGTTCATTACACCTGAGGGGCACCTTCACACACATTTCTGAAGCTTGAATGTACCACGGTAGGTTTTTCACTGGCAATAAAAACGTCGTTGAGCAATGCTTGGCATGTATGTATAATATTGAGGCATGTCAATTGCCTTCTGAAGCAAAGCTGACATTCCAAGCATTAAACCCTTCGGTGGAGCTTTATGTTGCCCAAATCTCCACTATGGATGTCGTCATCTTCAAAACTTGCAATCCAACATGGTGTCAACTGTTCTGCTTATTGCAATGTTTATTTCTCAAATGTAACTGAGAAATTTCTGCAGTGTTGTTGGGCCACCGAGAATATCCTTCGACTTAATTTTGGGGCACAGTCCCTTCCTCATTGATCTTTGCTTGTATGGCATGTATTGCAAATTGAATTCCAAATTGTGAGCTTGAAATTTTTTTTTTTTTGGGTGCAGTGTCTTTTTTTAAATCGTATTAAAGTTTAAAGACTTGTATTTCTCATGTTGAAGTTTTGCAAT
>NW_028222446.1:39277-40500 GCF_056783735.1 Eptatretus burgeri | reverse complement strand
GTGCAGGAACACGGACTCGCCCAACTGAACCCAGGGCCCGAGGTGGGTGCGGCAGCGGCCGCGGTGTATGACACCTCCCCTCCCCCTCTCCACCAAAACCCTTCCCCAACCCCTGCCGAAACGGCTCACCCAAGCGCACCCGACATGGCCCAGCTATTCACCATGCTTGCAAAAATGTATGCGGAAATGACAGCGAACATGATCAAGCAAATGAACGAAAAGATGGATACATACACAAATGAAATGAAAAACGGAATGAAAGGCATGAACGAAAAGATGGATACAAATACAAATGAAGTGAAAACGACGATGGATGCGAATACACAGCACATGAAGGAAGAAATGAAAAAGTTCCGGGGTGAGACGCAGAACATGGGCCGAAGCCTGCAGGCGGGCATGAAGGCCGTGACAAAGGAAATAATAATAGTGGAGACAAGGGAGGTAAAGGGTGAAGAGTTGGCAGTGACGGTAGCCGGGAAGGGAACCATAGAGGAGAGACTACACGAGGAAGACGGGGTAAGTGACGCACACACACACACAGAGGTAGTGGAGGATAATGGGGGTGAGCTGGCGGACTGGGTAGAGACCCAGTGCGAGCACCTGGATGGCCTCCTCCAGGAACGAGGGGAGGGAGTATGCCCCCTTGAGGCGAGTCACGACCAGGAGAGTTCGGTCGTGCTTTGCGAGGTTGAGGGGACGAGTGCTGTGGACGGGTGCACGGAGAGCTTGGGGGGTGTAGAGGCCCCGGAGACCCTTGTGGGGACACAAATCCCCAGTGTGGTTGTCCCTGTGTGTGTGGTGCAAGGCGTGAGTGCGTCCCCGTGTGTGGAAGCGACCCCGTGTGTGAGTGGTGTGGTGGCGATGGTGCCGGAGTGCGTGCTTCCCAGCACGCCGTGTGTGAGTGAGGCACCGCGGGTTAGTGCCCCCGCGTGTGTGGGTGAGGCACCGTGTGTGGAAGAGACCGCGTGTGTGAGTGTCGCCGTGTGTATGAGTGAGGTACCGCGGGTGAGTGCCCCCGCGTGTGTGGATGAGGCACGGAGTGCGAGTGAGGCACCGCGGGTGAGTGCCCCCGCACGCGTGAGTGAACGGCCGTGTGCAAGGTCGCTGTGTGCCAGGGAGACCATGTGTGTGAGAGAGCGGTATGAGAGGGAGATGTCGGTCGGCATGCGGGAGCACGCAGCCGCGTCTCCCCGTGTGAATGTAATGGTGTGGACTGTGTGCGT
>NW_028222446.1:0-27500 GCF_056783735.1 Eptatretus burgeri | reverse complement strand
TCTTTGTATCTCTCTCTGTCTGTCTTTCAACCTACCTCTCTCTGTCTGTCTCTCCATCTATACCCTTGACTCATTATTAATTTTTTTTTCAGCTCGATCAAACAACATCAGCTGTTGAAGCAATCTGGTGCAACACATGATTTTCTCGAGGTAAATGATTCTGAATTATTATTTAGTTATTCTTTTATTAATATCACTCTCTCTTTGGAATGTCGTCTTATGTTGGTTGCATCATTAGTTTTGACGCGGTTTTACCAGTACACTGGAATTCATTTTATTGGCCTTGGAAGGATGACAGGCTGAGTCAGCCTCCTGGTGTGTTAATTCAGTGGTCAACGAGGCTTGAACTTAGAACCAACAACAGGCTTACTCATATTACCATGTAATTATCTTTATAAAACCTAATTATTATCCACTTTTTGTTTCAAAACAGAATATGGTGTCTGAGTTTCGAAATCACAAGACATCTGAAGAAGATTGCTGGGAAAGATTATACATTCTCGCAAATGAATATTTAATATTTGCAATTTTGATTAATTATATTTGTTTTGTTTACAATTACTTGATTTTGAATTTTTAAAAAAGGATTAAGACATGAAGGAAAGGGAGGGAGGGGTGGGGGGGGGTAGGTGCGCTCCCCCAATGACCCATCACCCCTCCCCTCCCCATGTGTGTGTGTGGGGAAGGGTGGGGGTGGGATGAGGGAGGTGGTGGGTCAAAGGTGGGGGCGCACAGGGGGGATGAGGGGGTGGGGCTTGTGTGGGTGGGGTTTATGTGGGCGGGGCTTGTGTGGGCGGGGCTTGTGTGGGTGGGGTTTATGTGGGCGGGGCTTGTGTGGGTGGGGTTTATGTGGGCGGGGCGTGTGTGGGCGGGGCTTGTGGGAGGGCGTTTATGTGGGTGGGCTTCGGTGGGGTTTATGTGGGTGGGGCTTCGGTGGGGTTTATGTGGGTGGGCTTCGGTGGGGTTTGTGTGGGCAGGGTTTATGTGGGTGGAGCTTGTGTGGGCAGGGTTTATGTTAGTGGAGCTTGTGTGGGAGGGGTTTATGTGGGCGGGGCTTGTGTGGGTGGGGTGAATGTGGATGAGGTTTGTGTGGATAAATGGATGGGTGGAGAGATGGGTGGATGGGTGGATAATTTTTCAATTAAATAAACATGTTGTGTGTGGGGAAGTAATTAACTAATCACTAATTATGTGATTATGATGAATATGGGTGGAGCTTGTGTGGGGTTTGTGTGTGTGGAGCTTGTGGGGGGTTTGTGTGTGGTGGGGTTTGTGTGGGGTTTGTGTGGGGTGGGGTTTGTGTGGGTGGAGTCAAAAAGGGGCGGAGTCAAAAAATTTCAATTTATCTTTGTCTTTTGTAATTCCTGTGAATAAAATGAACCTAAAATCTCTTCCCCTTCCAAATCATATATCTTATAAGTCCAAGGAACCGTATCTATTACATCAACAATTTTAAAAAGTTCGTTTGTCCATCTTTTAATATAACCTTTTTCAAAATGAGATTTCCACCTATATATTCTTACGATATCACCAACTTTGAACTTAGGTTTTCTGACATTTAATCTCTTTTTCATATTTTAATTTTGTAAATGTTTCTGATGGTTTCATATTTGTTGACGTGTGAATCCTGTCATTGTACTTATCTACAATATCCTGAATAAAAGATGACCATTGTGAACCGAGTTGTGTGAATTTTTTATATAGTCTCTCTTTTAAGGTACGATTAAAACGTTCAACAACAACTGCCTTCCCTTCATTAAAGGTACTGTATAATGTAATACTGTTATTTTTTAGAAAATTCATAAATGCCTTGTTATAAAACTCTCTACCCTCATCAGTCCACAATTTTTTAGGTTTTCTCTTACTTTTATTAAATATCTGTTGAAAGGCTAACATAAGAGTATTACCTGTTTTGTTTTTTAATGGTACAACCCATGCGTATCTACTCCTCAAATCAATAACGGTTAAAGCATACTTGTACCCCTTATCATTATTGAGTTCAATCAAATCAGCAGACCAGATATAATCAACTTCCTTGGAATAAACTTTCCTTCTCTGAAACTTTGTGAATATTGGTTTATGTAATTCATCAGCTAATTGCTCTTCAGTCTTAATGACATCATTAGAGCCTATAAGTTTTTTGAATTTCCAAGTCCAAGTTTCAATTTGCAACTGATCATCTTCTTCACAATGAACCGATCAACTTTTTCTCTCAAGGTTGGATTTTTTATCAGAGACAAATTATACAACATTTCTCTATCGGCTTCATGCTTTTCTTCCAACGTTGTGGTATTCCCAGAATCAATATCGTGTCTCATGCACACTTCATCAACTCTATTGATGGGTTGACTCCAGGATTTAGGATTGTCTGCCTCATCTAATTTTTATCCAAGTTTGTGCCTGGACCACAGAAAGAATACCCTGGAAGATGTAATTCCCCTGGTATTCCAGTAGTTGTAAATTTACTTCCTGATAAAAACTTTTGTATATCTCCTCCTCGTTTGTGTTTGGAGATAAATTGATTTTTTTTTGAACCACACACCGAACATATACCTTTTTGTATAACTCTGTTATTTTTACTTTTAATATATGAAATATTTTTCGTATTAGTTTTCTTTTTACATTTGAGACAATAACTCACTTATTTATGTGAAAAATTCCTGCAGAGTGCAAAAACCTTTTTAGTTTCCAACATGCACATTTGAATCTTAATTTTTAAAACATAAAGAATCCTTAGAAATGCCAGTAGGGTGGATTTACTGGTTCTGGCTCACTTTTCCCCATGTAAATGAATGGGGGATTTTCAGCGATTCCCTTTTTTTTTCCCTAAAAATAAACCCCCTTTTTATCCGTTTTTCCCTGCTGTGCAGGGGTTTGGCTTTTTGTGAGGCAATGTTTTATGGTCGGATGCCCTTCCTGGACGCCTCTTACAACACAGGGATATGGTACACCTATTCTAACCGGGGCATACACCGGGACCAGTATACTGGTACTCATTTCGCCGACCTCGGAAGGATGACAGGCTGAGTCAACCCCCTGGTGTTAATTCAGCAGCTGAGCGGGATTCGAACTCGGGACACTGGGATCCCAAGCCGCCACCCTAACCACTAAGCCAACACCAGGCTTTGTATATATATAACCAGGCTATCCCAAGGTATATTTATTTGTCTCCCCTTTAACCTGGAGGTTGATCAGCTCACTCATTGAACCTATAAAGATTTGTTCATTCTCAAATTCCTTCAATAGTTTAATTTTCTTTGCACAATAATCCCAATCTAAAATATTGACAAACAAAACATTTGAATCTTTATATTTTTTAAGATACCCCTTTTGTGCCATTACGAAATGATAAACTTCTCTTAATGATCTCATCTGACCACCTCCTGAGCCACATATCATTTTGAGATTATAGTAAATTGTTTTTTCATTGTTCAATTGATAACCATCAAAGTTTTCAGTCCATTCAAGGATATTCATTTTTTTCTTTACATCCTCTAACTTACTACTTTTTAAATTGATTCGCTTATTTGTTTTATTTACCTTTGTTTTAGTTATTTTTTCAATAAGACTTATTTGATATTTTTCACATTCATTATGTTTTCCATTTATATACCAAGACTGAGATTTTCTCCACTCTTTAGTTTGATTAATACTTGGTTTAACCATTTATATATTGTGAAAAAACGCGGCGGTAGCCCTTAAAAACCCTAACCCTTCTTCCCATCGTTAAAACGCAATCTATTTTATACACTCTATCATACAATATCCATATGGAACACAATCTATTCCATTATCTAAAATAAATCTCTTATCATCAAAGGCTCCTAATGCCTTTTTATTTACTTCTTCACTATATATGTTATGTTTATAACTTCTTATTGTATTCATTTTCCTGTATTCTTCTTTCTTATTCATCAAACAATTATAATAATTTCTAAAAGTTATTGATTTCTTTATTACATATTTCTTTATTCCCTTTAACCTCTTATCAATCTGATCACCATACTTATAAGCATATGCCTTTGCTCTCAATCCAATAAACTCACTCATTACTTTTCCACCCAACTCATCCTTAAACTTACCAATAACCTTTTCATTCTTTTTGGAAAATAACTCACTCTTCTTGCTGAAATTACTTGTATCATATACTCCAATATTTTTCTTCATATCTTCATAAACATCATCAGTTTTTATATCTAGGATAAAACTATCAGTGTCCATATACAACAATGAAACATTTTCACCATACTCTTTCTTTAAGTCATTATACAAATAATCATACATCAATATCTTTGATAAATCAAGAACTGCTGTTCCAATATAAATTGGTTTATCCATTACAATACTTTCCTTTTTCATATGAATTGCAGAAAAGTTCTCTGAAAAAACCTCTTCTCTCTCAAAACTTGGTTTATTTATCAATCTCGAAGCTTCTTTCCAAGATGTTGCGAATCTAATGTTTTGCCTGTTTCTAACATTTTCCATAGTCTTTCCAAATACAGCATTATTCATTAATTTATAAAAGTCCCCTTCAAATTTTACTTTTGTATTTGCTCTCATATCTGTATTGAATTGAATATACTTTTTCACCCAAGGACTTTGTTTAAATTTTAAAACTCTATGAATTTTAGCTACTCTCAATCCTTCTCTCAAAAACTGTTTTAAGCTTCTCTGATGTAAAACATATCCCTCTTTATCATAGAATGTTGTTAATAACTTTTCTGTTGATTTGCCTTTAATATTAAAACTTTTATGATAATCACTGAACCATTCTTTCTTTGGGGTTTCTTTCTCACATGCAAAAGGAAGGTCTTTATGCTTATTATGAAGAACACTCGGGTACCTCAAATCAACTTCAAAATAATAACCTTCTTCTTCGTCATTCAATTCCTCTTGAGAAGAAATAACAATATTCATCAAAGCCTTTTCATAATCCTTTTCTTCCACCCACTCTAATTTACCATAAGGTAGAGATTGAGACATTGCCCATCCATACAAATTATTAGCATCAAAATACATCAAATAATTACTATCTTTTTCACTATCATAATTTGGAAGATATTTATTATTTGCTTTAGCATATCTTTTTGAACATACTTGTGATATTCCACCTCTCTTGGACTTCTCAATCATCAAAAGCATATCCACATCACTGATTAAATCTATATCTTGTTTTGTCATTTTCAACATTGCACTCCAAGCTAAACCAGGAGCTGTGAAATAGTGGGCAGGGTCTAATCCATAACAATTTTTATTATGACAGAGTGTTCTAAAAGCCTCAAACACATCAGCTAACAATAAAACATCTGTTTTTAGATATAAATCGTGATATTCTCCAAGGTTCTTTATCTTAAATAATTTCCATATTTCTTGTGCGTGTTTATATTCCTTATCACTTATCTCTTCTTCATAAAGGTTATTATAGAAACTTTCTTTTGATGGAAGTTGTGTTTCTTTAAATCTCATAAATGAATCCATATAATCATAAGGATAAATTCCCTTACTTGTAAGAATTTTCTCTTTACTTTGAATTTCATTCCTTGTTTGAATTTCCTCTCTCGTAAGAATTCCTTCTTTAATCAGAATTTCATCTTTAATCAGAATTTCCTCTTTAGTTAGAATTTCATTCATTGTTCGAATTTTCTTTATGATTAGAATTTCATCTTCAGTTAGAATTTCTTCATTAATTACAGTTTCCTCTTTACTTTGAATTCTCTCTTTAATCTGAATTTCCTCTTTAGTGAGAATTTCCTCTTTTGGAAAGAATGAATTAAGATTTGGAAAAGAGTCCGTGGAGCTTAGATTTGATGCGAGGTAGGCTAGTGGTGTTCCCATAAACTTGTAAGAATCTAGAAACCTAATACGAGTTAAAGGTTTTGTGAATATCATTTTTGAAAATGAAATATACTTTTGACTTGTGTTTGTTATGGCAGAAATATTCCCTGGTGTTTTTGAAAGTTCATTTATAAATAGATGTGTATCATAGTTGGCGCTGTTGTGAAGAAAGACTGGAATAAAAGAAGGTAATTTATAATTAAGATTACAACAGGAATGAGCGGGACCTCTATATTTACCAGTAAGATGACAATGGTCTCTAACTTTAGACTCCTTAATTTCCCCTCACAAATATGACAGATATTGTTCATTCTAAATTCTAATTTTTCTTCTTTGGTTAATTTCATCGGTTCATTTGTTTCTTTCATTAATTTAGTGAGTCTTATACAATCCTTTTCTAATCGTTTTACAAACTCTTGTGAAGCATTTTTTCCACGATAATGTTCAAGTTTGTTATACTTTTCTCCAACAGATGATTTGATATAATAACAGAAACCACAAGGAATATGTTTTTGATATTTATTTGTATATGGTTCTTTTGGATTAGGAGAAGCAGTATTTATCTTTTTAAGGATACACTCAAAATCAGCGTATATCACAAATGGGTGCATGATAGATTTATTATAATCTTCAAAAGAAATCTTTTCACCAGGTTTAGGCATTGTAATTACAGCTGATTTATGATTACTACAATATTTTGAATGTTGTTCTAATCGTTCTTTTGTATGAAATGAATTAAGACATCGCTTACAAGGATATATTTTGTTTGCTGTTCTGAATACCTGAGAAGAGATTAATCTTGATAAATTATTGATGTATGTGTAATGTGAATTCTTTCCAACACTAAAATATAAAAGATCAATGTGTGTTTCTTCATTTTTATAGTTGTTTGAAATTTTTAATATTTGAACTTTGTTTGTATCCGTTAATCCATATACATTAATAGAAAGATTATTCTTTTTCTCAAATTTAGGAATATCTGTTAGTGGCATTGGGAATTTAAAATCTTTAATGTCCAAGGTATTCTCATATTTCATATATTGTTTTATTCTTTCTGAATTACATTTTGGTGGATGTAAGTGAGCAAGAACAGACCAGAGAAAACATTTATTATCATTGTTCTTAATATTAACAACTGCCTTCTTTAGTTTTATTTCTTTTGGTAATTCAATATAAGAAGAAGCTTTAAGAGGGTTTGATTTTAGAATGTGTATATCTAAAAAGATGATTTTTTTAATATTGAATCCACTTCCTACCACTGTATTATCAACATCCTCCTCTTGTCTTGATAGTTCTTCATAAACCCCACTATTCAAAAAATCTTGAAATGATGTTATAAAATGAAGATCTGTTCTCATATAAGGAGTTTGTTCTTCATCTTGTCTTTTCATATTCATTTTCACTCCCATATAAAACTTTAAAGTTTTCATTTCTTTTAATGTCTTTTTAATAAAATTTTCAACATCAGGTTTCACTATTTCAATTGATTCAGCTATTGATGATGGACCGGGTTCTCCAAATTGAAAAATCCTTATTTTTATATGCCCTTTAAATGCCCCATCAGTGTTTTCAATATAATAGTCTCCCTTTACTTTAAACTCATTTTTCTTGTGTTTTTGTGATTGAAGATGTTTATTATAACTACTCTTCAAAACATCCTTTGAACAGATATCACAATGTTTTCTTTCCAACTCAAGAGGAGATATTTTATGAAACAGATTAAATGTGTGTTTGTTGGTTCGGAGGTGTTTTCTATAATGTTTATATTCGTGATTACAAACATCGCAGTACGTTGTATTCACCATATTTATAGAATAAAACTTTGCTTAAACTAAAATTTTCTTGATGAAAATTTCGTTTGTTTTACAGGTGAATCTGTGCTTAAAACCATTTTATCCTCCAACTTTTTCACTTAATAAATACAATGTTTCAAGACACAAAAGACAAGTTTCAATCAATCTCTTCATCTGTTAAAGATACTGAGAAATATGTCAAGGATGTAAAATTGAACAAAGATAAATATAACAACTATTGGATAAAAACTATTATGGTAAATAATATGAGTTCTTCAATTTCCTTCAGTGGAAGGGCTTTTAGTATACCTGGTAGAACATCAATTAAAGTATCTCTAACAAAAGTTTCTCCTCTCCTTCTAGTAATATATTCAAAACTAGAAAAAGCAATGAAACAAGAAAAAGTATCAAAGAACAAAAACCTTATGGATGAAGCTTTAGAAAGAAAAGATAAGACCATCTGTAATATGCAAGGAGAAATTTGTATTTTTTTCAACAACCCTAAAGATGTAAATCCTGATGAAATAAAGGATGTTAATATATCAGGTGAAATGACATTTCGTTCAATAGTAGTTAACGATAATTTTAAAATTACCTTTAATATAAAAAATGTTGTCGTTGAATCTGATAATGAAAAAAGTATATCGATATCGATGGTAATATACAACTGAAAGTATAGATGAATTTCAGTTTAAGTAAAGTTTTACTTTATAAATATGCTAGACTTTCCTGATTCTCCATATGACAAATTTGAGAATTGTCCTGCGTGTGAAAGACGGGGATTAAACACAGAGTCAAAAGCCTATAAACAATGTATATTCTGTGATTATCTTCTAATTAATGATAATAAAAAATATAAAAAGGAAAATAATTCTTTTAGATTTACACCAAAAATGAATTACTTTACAAGATTGATTAGAGAAATGAATGTAAAGTATGAGGATGATAACACACCTTTCCTTACAAGGGAAGAAACTGAACGTATAAGAGAAATGTTCAAAGGATTGTTGTTGTATATTATTCATGGATGTAATTTTCAGGGAAATATCAACACAAGATATTGTATAAATAAAATAATGGATTATCTTGAAATTAAACCTGAACTTAGGATAAAATATAGAGTTTCTAAAAAAGCCAATAATAAATTAAATAACCTGTTTTTCAAATATATAAATGAATGATTTTTTACCTATTTGGGAAAATAAGATAAAATTTAACAACCATAAAAATCTCCCAAATTCATTAAGATGTCTCATAGTTGGTTCAAGTGGATGTGGAAAAACCTGCTTACTTTTAAAAATGCTCCTCACTCCCAACTTTTTAGATTATGACAATTTAATAATTTTCACAAAGTCGAGTTTTCAACCAGAGTATCAACTACTCTCACAAGGTTTTAATGCTGGTCTTCAAAAGAAGATATAATCGGTTTATTTAAACGTCAAAAAAACCTAAATGATTATAACATTGAAGATATAATTCAACTATTTTGTGATACACAGAGATGTAAAAAGAAATCAAATCCTATAACTTGTATTCTTAGTGATAATACGGATGATATACCGTCTCCCCAAGATTTGGATAAATCAAAAAAGAACCTCGTTATCTTTGATGATTGTGTTAATGAGAGAAACCAAACGGTAATGGACAGCTACTACACAAGAGGGAGACATTCTTCTTGTAATTGTATTTATCTTAGTCAATCGTACTTTCAACTTCCTCGTCGTTCCATCAGAAACAATGCTAATACTTTTATTTTATTCAAGTTAAATTCAATAGATATCAATAATTTTTGGAGAGATAATTGTTCTACATTATGTAGTAAAAAGAAATTTGAGGATTATATGAAGCACACGACTGAAAAATATAAATATATTGTTGTGAAACAAGATGAGATATTAAGGGATATATTTTTTGTTTTATAAACAATTACATATATAAATGACAACTATTATTATAAATCTTGTGGGTAAATCTGCTTCTGGAAAAAACTTTCATAAATCAAGGTTCTTGTGTAGTACAAATGAGAATATTGTAAATTTACTTAAAAAACACCCCGTGATACGCATTGTATCAACAACAACTAGAGCAATAAGACCTGGAGAAGTAAAAGGTGAAGATTATCACTATATTTCAGTGGAGGAACATATGCGATTGAGGAATGAAGGTCAAATGTTTGAGGAGGTTTCTCTTGGTACAACAAAATATTCACATTGTAAGAGTGAGTTAAGGAAACTAAAATCTGGTGGTGTTGGGATATTAGAAACTAATCCAGAAGGAACGAGACAAATTATTAAACATCTGAGTGGAGTGAAGATTTTATCATTCGGTTTTGATGTTGATGAAGAAACTCAACGCAAACGTATGAAAAGCAGAGATGCAAGTATTAGTGAAGAAGAAATTACAACTCGCATTAATGTTAATAAAGAATTTGATGAAATATTTAAAGAAAAGGATTTATTTGAACACATCTACTTGAATGATGAAGAAAAGGAAAATTTCCCTGTTGATCTTTACAATTCATTAAATGATATTTTACAATAAATAAATGGATGTAAAAGAAAGAGCAAGAAGATTTAAGGAACATCAAGAGTTGGTTTCAAAAGTTGTAAAACAACAGGAAGACATAAAGAAGAAACGCAGACAGAAACTAACGGGCGAAGAAGCATTTGAAAGAAAACAAGAGAAATTTTTTAAACCACTTTTAAAAACTTCCCAAGAAAAAATGAAAGATGTTTCCACAGTTCCCACAGTAGAATATACTCCCAGAAAGCTCCAAATGTTGAAAGATTTCAGTCAAATGACGGAGGAAGAATTAGAGCATATTGGAGAATTAGAACATGATGAAGGTTTATTTCAACAACTGGAAGAGATTAATCAACCCCTGATTATATTGTGAATGCTGTTCAAAACAATGAATATTCAGCGGATTCAAAAACCAAAGCAGGACTCATTCCAACAGAACAACCAGCAATATTTCATCTTGTTCAAGAAAAGGTATTGATATTTAATGATGAATTAAGGTTCTTAAGTTCTGCTCAACCCCCTGTTAAACTAACTCCGAGATTAATGTTTCTTCTCACAAAAGATGGAAGACAAGGTTCAACTGTGAAGGATGAATCAAAGTATATTGATAAACCATTGGATATGGAAAATAATAATGATAGAGTATATATTGATTTGCTGAACACTCTAAATTATAAGGTTATTCTTTCTGGTAAAAGTAGGAAGAATGAGAAGGAGAAACACATTATTCAGGCTTTAAGTATCCTTGGTTCAGGTGTTAGTTTTCTTCCAAATGACCCATCGCAATTAGTTAATAGACTGTTATTGTTGTTAGGCAGTCAGAAGGCTGGAAATAACAATTGTTTTAATGAAGCATCAGCCATTTTAGACCAGTTGATGAACATGAAAATAATTAATAAATATCAATATAAAGACATTTTATCTCATATTAAATAAGATGAGAAGCACAATCCTTAGTTTCAATTTCACAACAAGCGACCACACATCTTCATTCCCATACCCACTACAACTTGACACAACAAAAGAATATGAGGCATCTTTATTGTCCATGGAAACTTATAATACCTTATTTAATATAACTGATAAAAATGACAAGTTTAGTTATAATCCCGGAAGTGGATACAAAACGATAACAGTCTCACCCGGAGCATATGAGATTTCTCAAATATCTTCCGAAATTGCTCGTCTTATGAAAGAACAGGGTGATGAACCAAAAAATATTGTTATAAACATTCAAAAACATACTTCAAAATCAACGATTAAAGTTAAAAATAACTACAAGGTTGATTTCACAATTGATAATTCATTTAGAGAGTTATTGGGTTTCTCCTCAAAAAAGATTGAAACTAATGGGACGTTTTACAGTGATAATGTCATTCAAATATCCTCAGGAATAAATTCGGTGTTAATTCACTGTGATTTGATTGATGGTGCTTATAATGATGGAAAAAAACAAATACAATATTTTCATTCAGTGCATACTCAACCCCAATTGGTTATAAATTTAATATGGAACCTAAAAATTTGGTTTATCTACCTGTGTCAGGAAAAACCATACACAGAGTAAATTTTAGGATAACCGACCAAGATAATCGTGTGATTTCTTTTAATGGAGAAGTTATATCCATCAGAATTCACCTACGTGAAGTTTTCCAATTAATAAATACGATGGTTATTGTGAGGAAACACGAGTTGGGAAAATATAAAATAATTACAGGGGATGGGATGTTCCTTTCCCCATACTACAAGGGTGAAGGTATGTATCTTGGTAGAGGATACTATAAACCTAAGAGACAAAGGGGTGTTGGACATCAATTTAGAGGAGATGGGATAATTGATACTCTCATGGGTATTGGTTCAACTATTCTTAAACATAAAGATCTAATTGGTTCAACTGCTTCTGCTGTGGGAAATGTAGCAGGTGCTGTAAAGAGTATAAAAGATGCTCAGAAGGAATCTCATAAATTACAAGCAATAAAAGAAATTAAGAAAGGCAAAACTCAGTTGTCCCCCAAGAACGACAGAAAATAATTCAAATACTTGGATCAGGGTTTCAAAAGTTTTAACATCTTTTTTCCTAAATAAATACAAGTATGGAAGCAATTGATAGTATCTATGATTTGGATGATACTATTATTATCTCAAACTCCACTAAAAAAGAAGATTACTTCAAGGTAAATGCAATAACTGGAACAGACTGGAATACGAATGGTACAAAAAGTTTTGAAATAAATAATCAACAAACCTATTTGAATCTCTCCGAAAGTTTCTTGTTGTGTAAATTTAAATTCACTAAAGCTGGGAATAACACAAACGCTACACTTGTAAATGATTTCTTCTGGAAAATGTTTGATAGTGTGCGTTTGTATATTGGAACACAAGAAGTTGAAGCGGTTGATTATGTCTCTGCTGTATCTGAAATGATAAAATTTACACTCTATACATTCAGTGATAGAATGGGAAAGGGGTCTGTCGAAGGTTTTATTCCTGATATGTCAACGGGAACAAACACAGACCCTGGATATATTCAAAGGAAAGGAGCGTATAATGATGATACAAAAGCAGAAAATAGTTTTACTGTGGCGGTTCCTCTTAAAGGTATATTTGGATTTTGTGATCATGATAAAGTTCTGTATGGTCTTAAAATTAGATTTCAACTACAAAGGAATGATAATGAAAATAGATTGCTTTTTGGTGTTGGTAATGCTTTTGGTGATCAGAATAAATTTGTAATTGAGGAGATGAGTTGGTATATCAGTGAATATACTCCTAATCTTAAAACAGAAGAGATGTTGAATCGAAGACTTAACTCAAAGAAACCACTCAGTGTATCATACCTCAAAAGAAGATGTCAACACGTTAAACTCAATCAAACTACTTACACGTGGAATTTGGGTGTTCTGGAAGGAAAGCCACGATATCTGTGGATCATTTTTAAAAAGCCAGATGGTGATACTGCGACTGATAAGAATAATGCATTGAGTGATAATGCTAAGGTGAAACAACTTCGCGTTTCTCTAGATGGAACATATTATCCACGAGATAGATTGGAAATTAATTGGGAAAAAAATGATTTTGCTGAAGCATACAAGTCTTACCAAAAGGTGTGTGAAAGTAATGGAAATAAAGAACCTATTTTGGATATGACAGCATTTAAAAGTTTGTATACAATCTATGCGTTTGACCTGAGCGCGCAAAAGGAAACTATAAAGTCTAATCGAGTGGATACTTCCCTATACATTGAAAGAGGAGAGAGTGAAGAAGTTGATACATATTGTTTGCTTTTGGAAGAAACAGAATTGCAGATTAATACAGATAATGGTGTGATGATTAGTCTCACATAATTTTTTGTTAAATAAATGAGTGGCAAAGTACCAACTGGGGTATATGTTAATCAAATCAATCTTCATAAACTATCATCTTGTGTTCAAAATCAAAAGCCTTGTACGATTAACGTTAATACAATTCAGAGAAAAGGAGCAGTAAGAATTGATGTTTTGCTCACAAGAGAACAGGTTAAAATCTTGAATGACACTGGCTCACTTAAAATTAAAATGACAAAACCAATGTTGAAAAAATATTCAATAAGAGAGACGAGTGGAGGATTTCTCCCATTTCTAATTCCTTTATTTGCTGGTTTAAGTGCGGTTGGAGCATTGACGGGTGGTATTTCAACAGCGGTCAAAACTGCCAACGAAAGGAAGGCTCAACTCCAGGCTCAAAAAGAATTGGAAAGACATAACAAAGAGTTGGAGAAACAAATTAGTGGAAGTGGTGTAATTGTAGATTTTGCTGAAAAACTTGAAGGTCTGCCTGATAAAGCGAGATTGTTAGTTGGAGATATGCTTTCTTCTATAGCACAAGCAGGTGTAAAATTAACGAAAAGAGGTAATGGATTATATCTTTCTAATAAATAAATGAGCATTGATGAGTGGTTGAAAGAATTTGGAAAGAATACAACATCAAATTTACAACTTGCCAAATATTGTAAGAAATTAAAAATTCATAATGTGGTTATTTGTATGAGAGATGAATTAACAAATGTGTCGAAACATACAAAGAATATTATTATGAACTTAGAAGATAATGATGGGAACGGTTCTCATTGGGTTTGTATTTTTAATAGTCAAGACAAATATTATTTTGATAGTTTTGGTCTTCCACCACCTGTTGAAGTCATAAAATTCTTACAGAATGGTGTTTATCAAACATTTCAAGTCCAAGAATTAAATTCCAAGTGTTGTGGTCAATTATGTCTATATGTGTTATTTCAACTCAACAAAAATAAAAAATTTTATGATATTATTTTTAATCTAATATAAATGACTTATGTTGGTAAAGATGGTTCTATCTTTGGTGTATCTCAAGAACTGGATATTGATTTATCAAATTATTATACAAAGGCACAGGCTGAACGATATAAATATAATATAAACAAAAATATTAACATGAAAAATGCTTATAAATTAGAAAATTATCCAAGCCCGACTGACGCGAATGACTTGGTGAGATTAAGCGATTTATCACAATATATATACTTAAATAAAACGGCTGTGTATTCTAAAGATACAGAAGTGTTGATATTATCTCCAGGTCATACAGAATTCACAGTTCGAATTAAAATAAATTTTTATAAAGAAGGGCGTATCGTTTGTATGAGAATAGAACAATGGGGGTATGATATGAATGATTTAGGGTATAATTGGTCATTTAAAATTAACCTCGAAGACCTGGAACAATTAAATCAGTCTCGTAAGGAAGAATATTATCCACTTGGTATCGAGAATGAGTTTTGTGGAGCCACGATTAGTAAACAACAAATAAAAGAATTTAATAAGGGTAAATATAATAATGGTTTTGCCCTTGTTTATCTCATGAAAACAGAAAAAACAGGATTATATATAATAAGTAAGGAAATACAAAATGATTTAACTATGGGAAGATGGGGAGGTGTTTCGTGCCATAATATTATTCTAACATATATTTCTAATACATAAATGACAGCAAGAAGGCTTCAAGAAAATTATCATTTCTGTGTCCAAGCATACCTTCAAGAAAAGGGTATTCGGTATTTTAATAAATATGTTCTACAACATAAGAATGAGGTATTTTCAATAAAAGATTGGCATTATGCTGATGTTGATAAACCGACAACTTTAGATTTAATTAGAATGTTAAATAATGAAAAAATTATAAAGTTAAGAAAAGGTAAGGCTCTTTTAGAAATTCAAAAGAAATTTTATTGGTTTCCTGTTGTAAAAAAAATTATTTTCGATGCAGGAATAACAAGAAATCCTGATGAATATATGTATAATATTCTATGGGGTGTAAACGATTCAAGGATAGTAAGGGATGAGGAAGGAGTTGAAGAAGAGAGGGAAGAGGAGGAAAAGGAGAATGAGGAGAGGGAGAAGAAAGAGAAGGAGGAAAAGGAGAAGAAAGAGAAGGAGGAAAAAGAGAAGAGAGAGAAGGAGGAGAGGGAGAAGAAAGAGAAGGAGGAAAAAGAGAAGAGAGAGAGGGAGGAGAGGGAGGAAAGAGCGAGACAAAATAAATATCAAAATAAGGAAACCAGTGAGATTCAAAAAGATTGGCGGTATTACAGAAAATAACTCAACCCACCGAGGAGGAAAACAAAGAATTGACAAGTCTATTTGCAATATTTTCTTCAAGACTATTGACATCGTCAAGCCATTCATTTTAATTCAAGTTTTTTCTTAAATAAATGGAGGAGAGAGTGAAGGCATTTCTAAGGATTCTTTATGTTTTAAAAATTAAGATTCAAATGTGCATGTTGGAAACTAAAAAGGTTTTTGCACTCTGCAGGAATTTTTCTCATAAATAAATGAGTTATTGTCTCAAATGTAAAAAGAAAACTAATACTAAAAATATTTCATATATTAAAAGTAAAAATAACAGGGTTATCCAAAAAGGTATATGTTCGGTGTGTGGTTCAAAAAAAATCAATTTATCTCCAAACACAAACTCGGAGGAGATATACAAAAGTTTTTATCAGGAAGTAAATTTACAACTACTGGAATACCAGGGGAATTACATCTTCCAGGGTATTCTTTCTGTGGTCCAGGCACAAACTTGGATAAAAGATTAGATGAGGCAGACAATCCTAAATCCTGGAGTAAACCAATCAATAGAGTTGATGAAGTGTGCATGAGACACGATATTGATTATGGGAATACCACAACGTTGGAAGAAAAGCATGAAGCCGATAGAGAAATGTTGTATAATTTGTCTCTGATACAAAATCCAACCTTGAGAGAAAAAGTTGATAGGTTCATCGTGAAGAAGATGATTAGTGCTAAATTGAAACTTGGACTTGGAAATTCAAAAAACTCATAGGCTCTAATGATGCCATTAAGACTGAAGAGCAATTAGCTGATGAATTACATAAACCAATATTCACAAAGTTTCAGAGAAGGAAAGTTTATTCCAAGGAAGTTGATTATATCTGGTCTGCTGATTTGATTGAACTCAATAATGATAAGGGGTACAAGTATGCTTTAACCGTTATTGATTTGAGGAGTAGATATGCGTGGGTTGTCCCTTTAAAAAACAAAACAGGTAATACTCTTATGTTAGCTTTTCAACAGATATTTAATAAAAGTAAGAGAAAACCTAAAAAATTGTGGACTGATGAGGGTAGAGAGTTTTATAACAAGACATTTATGAATTTTCTAAAAAATAACAGTATTACATTATACAGTACCTTTAATGAAGGGAAGGCAGTTGTTGTTGAACGTTTTAATCGTACCTTAAAAGAGAGACTATATAAAAAATTCACACAACTCGGTTCACAACAATGGTTATCTTTTATTCAGGATATTGTGGATAAGTATAATGACACGATTCACACGTCAACGAATATGAAGCCATCAGAAACATTTACAAAATTAAAATATGAAAAAGAGATTAATGTCAGAAAACCTAAGTTCAAAGTTGGTGATATCGTAAGAATATATAGGTGGAAATCTCATTTTGAAAAGGGTTTTACTGAACGATGGACGAAAGAACTTTTTAAAATTGTTGATGTAATAGATACAGTTCCTTGGACTTATAAAATATATGATTTGGAAGGGGAAGAGATTTTAGGTTCATTTTATTCACAGGAATTACAAAAGACAAAGATAAATTGAAATTTTTTGACTCCGCCCCTTTTTGACTCCACCCACACAAGCCCCACCCACACAAACCCCGCCCACACAAGCCCCACACAAACCCACCACACACAAACCCCACACAAGCTCCAATAAATTGAAATTTTTTGACTCCGCCCCTTTTTGACTCCACCCACACAAGCCCCACCCACATAAACCCCTCCTACACAAACCCCACACAAGCTCCACACAAGCTCCACACACACACACACACACACACATATTCACATAATTAGTGATTAGTTAATTAGTTCCCCCACACACAACATGTTTATTTAATTAAAAAATTATCCACCCATCCACACAAGCTCCACTCATCCACCCATCCACCCATCTCTCCACCCATCCATTGATCCACACAAACCTCATCCACATTCGCCCCTGCCCACATAAACCCCGCCCACATAACCCCCACCCACATAAACCCCTCCCACACAAGCCCCACACACATAAACCCTGTCCACATAAACCCCTCCCACACAAGCTCCACCCACATAAACCCCGCACACACATCCCGACCACACAAGACCCACCGAAGCCCCGCCCACATAAGCCCCACCCACATAAACCCCTCCCACACAAGCCCCGCCCACATAAACCCCTCCCACACAAGCCCCACCCACATAAACCCCGCCCACACACACCCCGCCCACACAAGCCCCACCAAAGCCCCGCCCACATAAACCCCTCCCACACAAGCCCCACCCACACAAGCCCCACCGAAGCCCCGCCCACATAAACCCCTCCCACACAAGCCCCACCCACACAAGCCCCACCCCCTCATCCCCCTGTGCGCCCCACCTTTGACCCACCACCTCCCTCATCCCACCCCCCACCCTTCCCCACACACACACATGCGGAGGGGAGGGATGGGATGAGGGGGTGATGGGTCATTGGGGGGCGCACCTACCCTCCCTTCATGTTTTGATCCTCTTCTTGTAATTCAGAATCAAGTAATTGTATACAAAACAAATATAATTTATTAATATTGAAAATATTAAATATTCATTTGCGAGAATGTATAATCTTTCCCAGCAATCTTCTCCAGATGTCTTGTGATTTCGAAACTCAGACACCATATTCTGTTTTGAAACAAAAAGTGGATAATAATTACATGGTAATATGAGTAAGCCTCGTTGACCACTGAATTAACACACCAGGAGGCCGACTCAGCCTGTCATCCTTTCAAGGTCAATAAAATTAATTCCAGTGTACTGACAAAACCGCGTTCAAACTAATAATGCAACCAACATTAGACGACATTCTAAAGAGAGAGTGATATTAATAATAATTCAGAAATATTTACCTCCAGAAAATCATGTGTTGTACAAGATTGCTTCAACAGCTGATGTTGTGCGATAGTGCTGAAAAAAAAAAAAAAAATAAGTCAAGGGTATAGATGAAGAGACAGACAGACAGGGAAAGCAACACACACACACACACACACACACACACACACACACACACACACACACACACACACACACACACACACACACACACACACACACACACACACACACACACACACACACGCACACACGCACACACGCACACACACACACACACACACACACACACACACAGACACACACACACGTGTCTCACCATTGGTTTAATTCCTTCGAGATGATAGGACGTGATAAGACTTCGTGCCACTCATTGAAAATGTCTTTCAATTCTCTTCTAAAATCATTGATCTCTTCAATAAGAGTATTAATTTCATGAACCACGTCGTGATACGTAAACTCAATTTCTTCCAATGCCCTGTCAGGGAAAAAAATATATATATATATATCAGAATTATCATGATTTAATTAATAATCATTTGCTTCATCGTTCAAAGAGAAAACCAAACAAACTTACCAACTCTGTAGTAAGCTTTTGCCTTCATCGGAAGAGAGATCATCCATGTCTCAGTTGTAAAAATGAAAATCCTGTCTGGCAGAAACTTTGTCTGGTTTCTTATAAGGCTACAATGAGGAAATTCCCTAAACATTGGGTGCGGCCACAGGAAATGACAGCTTGGAAAATAACTAGGCGGTTGTATGAATCATTTACAAAACATACTTAAAATGGTTTTGATTCAAATGTTTTCAGTTCGTGTTCTGAGATAAAATATAAACACGAGACCTTGTCTCACAGAATAGTTCCTATTTTTTCACAGCATGACTGTCTAAAACCACACAGCACGACCGTGTCAAAAAACACTTCCTCATTTTCACGGCATGAACTGAAAACATTTGAAACAAAACTTTTTTTATGGCGTGGTTTATACACAAAAATGATTTGCAACTCGGGCGGTGGTCAGATGAGATCATTAAGAGAAGTTTATCATTTCGTAATGGCACAAAAGGGGTATCTTAAAAAATATAAAGATTCAAATGTTTTGTTTGTCAATATTTTAGATGGGGATTATTGTGCAAAGAAAATTAAACTATTGAAGGAATTTGAGAATGAACAAATCTTTATAGGTTCAATGAGTGAGCTGATCAACCTCCAGGTTAAAGGGGAGACAAATAAATATACCTTGGGATAGCCTGGTTATATATATACAAAGCCTGGTGTTGGCTTAGTGGTTAGGGTGGCGGCTTGGGATCCCAGTGTCCCGAGTTCGAATCCCGCTCAGCTGCTGAATTAACACCAGGGGGTTGACTCAGCCTGTCATCCTTCCGAGGTCGGCGAAATGAGTACCAGTATACTGGTCCCGGTGTATGCCCCGGTTAGAATAGGTGTACCATATCCCTGTGTTGTAAGAGGCGTCCAGGAAGGGCATCCGACCATAAAACATTGCCTCACAAAAAGCCAAACCCCTGCACAGCAGGGAAAAACGGATAAAAAGGGGGTTTATTTTTAGGGAAAAAAAAAGGGAATCGCTGAAAATCCCCCATTCATTTACATGGGGAAAAGTGAGCCAGAACCAGTAAATCCACCCTACTAATGCCTTCACTCTCTCCTCCATTTATTTAAGAAAAAAAATAAAAATGAAAAACTTGAATTAAAATGAATATCTTGTCGATGTCAATATTCTTGCCGAAAGTATTGCAAATAGACTTGTCAATTCTTTGTTTTCCTCCTCGGTGGGTTGAGTTATTTTCTGTAATACCACCAATCTTTTTTTAATCTCACTGGTTTCCATATTTTGATATTTATTTTGTCTCGCTCTTTCCTCCCTCTCCTTCTCCCTCTCCTTCTCTCTCTCCTCCTTCTCTTTCTTCTCCCTCTCCTCCTTCTCTCTCTTCTCCTTTTCCTCCTTCTCTTTCTTCTCCCTCTCCTCCTTCTCTCTCTTCTCCTTTTCCTCCTCTTCCCTCTCTTCTTCAACTCCTTCCTCATCCCTTATTATCCTTGAATCGCTTACACCCCATAGAATATCATACATATATTCAACAGGATTTCTTGTTATTCCTGTATTCAAAATAATTTTTTTTACAACAGGAAACCAATAAAATTTCTTTTGAATTTCTAAAAGAGCCTTACCTTTTCTGAACTTTATAATTTTTTCATTATTTAACATTCTCATTAAATCTAAAGTTGTCGGTGTATCAACATCAGCATAATGCCAATCTTTTATTGAAAACACCTCATTCTTATGTTGAAGAACATATTTATTAAAATACCGAATACCCTTTTCTTGAAGGTATGCTTGGACACAGAAATGATAATTTTCTTGAAGCATTCTTTCCAGCATTTATGTATTAGAAATATATGTTAGAATAATATTATGGCACGAAACACCTCCCCATCTTCCCATAGTTAAATCATTTTGTATTTCCTTACTTATTATATATAATCCTGTTTTTTCTGTTTTCATGATATAAACAAGGGCAAAACCATTATTACATTTACCCTTATTAAATTCTTTTATTTGTTGTTTACTAATCGTGGCCCCACAAAACTCATTCTCGATACCAAGTGGATGATATTCTTCCTTACGAGACTGATTCAATTGTTCCAGGTCTTCGAGGTTAATTTTAAATGACCAATTATACCCTAAATCATTCATATCACACCCCCATTGTTCTATTCTCATACAAACGATACGCCCTTCTTTATAAAAATTTATTTTAATTCGAAGTGTGAATTCTGTATGACCTGGAGATAATATCAACACTTCTGTATCTTTGGAATACACGGCCGTTTTATTTAAGGATATATATTGTGATAAATCGCTTAATCTCACCAAGTCATTCGCGTCAGTCGGGCTTGGATAATTTTTTAATTTATAAGCATTTTTCATGTTAATATTTTTGGTTATATTATATTTATGTCGTTCAACCTGTGCCTTTGTGTAATAATTTGATAAATCAATATCCAGTTCTTGAGATACACCAAAGATAGAACCACTTTACCAACATAAGTCATTTATATTAGATTAAAAATAATATCATAAAATTTTTTATTTTTGTTGAGTTGAAATAACACATATAGACATAATTGACCACAACACTTGGAATTTAATTCTTGGACTTGAAATGTTTGATAAACACCATTCTGTAAGAATTTTATGACTTCAACAGGTGGTGGAAGACCAAAACTATCAAAATAATATTTGTCTTGACTATTAAAAATACAAACCCAATGAGAACCGTTCCCATTATTATCTTCTAAGTTCATAATAATATTCTTTGTATGTTTCGGCACATTTGTTAATTCATCTCTCATACAAATAACCACATGATGAATTTTTAATTTCTTACAATATTTGACAAGTTGTAAATTTGATGTTGTATTCTTTCCAAATTCTTTAAGCCACTCATCAATGCTCATTTATTTATTAGAAAGATATAATCCATTACCTCTTTTTGTAAATTTTACACCTGCTTGTGCTATAGAAGAAAGCATATCTCCAACTAACAATCTCGCTTTATCAGGCAGACCTTCAAGTTTTTCAGCAAAATCTACAATTACACCACTTCCACTAATTTGTTTCTCCAACTCTTTGTTATGTCTTTCCAAATGTTTTTGAGCCTGGAGTTGAGCCTTCCTTTCGTTGGCAGTTTTCACCGCTGTTGAAATACCACCCGTCAATGCTCCAACCGCACTTAAACCAGCAAATAAAGGAATTAGAAATGGGAGAAATCCTCCACTCGTCTCTCTTATTGAATATTTTTACAACATTGGTTTTGTCATTTTAATTTTAAGTGAGCCAGTGTCATTCAAGATTTTAACCTGTTCTCTTGTGAGCAAAACATCAATTCTTACTGCTCCTTTTCTCTGAATTGTATTAACGTTAATCGTACAAGGCTTTTGATTTTGAACACAAGATGATAGTTTATGAAGATTGATTTGATTAACATATACCCCAGTTGGTACTTTGCCACTCATTTATTTAACAAAAAATTATGTGAGACTAATCATCACACCATTATCTGTATTAATCTGCAATTCTGTTTCTTCCAAAAGCAAACAATATGCATCAACTTCTTCACTCTCTCCTCTTTAAATGTATAGGGAAGTATCCACTCGATTAGACTTTATAGTTTCCTTTTGAGCGCTCAGGTCAAACGCATAGATTGTATACAAACTTTTAAATGCTGTCATATCCAAAATAGGTTCTTTATTTCCATTACTTTCACACACCTTTTGGTAAGACTTGTATGCTTCAGCAAAATCATTTTTTTCCCAATTAATTTCCAATCTATCTCGTGGATAAAATGTTCCATCTAGAGAAACGCGAAGTTGTTTCACCTTAGCATTATCACTCAATGCATTATTCTTATCAGTCGCAGTATCACCATCTGGCTTTTTTAAAATGATCCACAGATATCGTGGCTTTCCTTCCAGAACACCCAAATTCCACGTGTAAGTAGTTTGTTTGAGTTTAACATGTTGACATCTTCTTTTGAGGTATGATACACTGAGTGGTTTCTTTGAGTTAAGTCTTCGATTCAACATCTCTTCTGTTTTAAGATTAGGAGTATATTCACTGATATACCAACTCATTTCCTCAATTACAAATTTATTCTGATCACCAAAAGCACTACCAACACCAAAAAGCAATCGATTTTCATTATCATTCCTTTGTAGTTGAAATCTAATTTTAAGACCATACAGAACTTTATCATGATCACAAAATCCAAATATACCTTTAAGAGGAACTGCCACAGTAAAACTATTTTCTGCTTTTGTATCATCATTATACATTCCTTTCCTTTGAGTATATCCAGGGTCTGTGTTTGTTCCCGTTGACATATCAGGAATAAAACCTTCGACAGACCCCTTTCCCATTCTATCACTGAATGTATAGAGTGTAAATTTCATCATTTCAGATACAGCAGAGACATATAATCAACCGCTTCAACTTCTTGTGTTCCAATATACAAACGCACACGATCAAACATTTTCCAGAAGAAATCATTTACAAGTGTAGTGTTTGTGTTATTCCCAGCTTTAGTGAATTTAAATTTACACAACAAGAAACTTTCAGAGAGATTCAAATAGGTTTGTTGATTATTTATTTCAAAACTTTTTGTACCATTGGAATTCCAGTCTGTTCCAGTTATTGCATTTACCTTGAAGTAATCTTCTTTTTTAGTGGAGTTTGAGATAATAATAGTATCATCCAAATCATAGATACTATCAATTGCTTCCATACTTGTATTTATTTAGGAAAAAAAGATGTTAAAACTTTTGAAACCCTGATCCAAGTATTCGAATTATTTTCTGTCGTTCTTGGGGGGACAACTGAGTTTTGCCTTTCTTAATTTCTTTTATTGCTTGTAATTTTTGAGATTCCTTCTGGGCATCTTTTATGCTCTTTGCAGCACCTGCTACATTTCCCACAGCAGAAGCAGTTGAACCAATTAGATCTTTATGTTTTAGAATAGTTGAACCAATACCCATGAGAGTATCAATTATCCCATCTCCTCTAAATTGATGTCCAACACCCCTTTGTCTCTTAGGTTTATAGTATCCTCTACCAAGATACATACCTTCACCCTTGTAGTATGGGGAAAGGAACATCCCATCCCCTGTAATTATTTTATATTTTCCCAACTCGTGTTTCCTCACAATAACCATCGTATTTATTTATTGGAAAACTTCACGTAGGTGAATTCTGATGGATATAACTTCTCCATTAAAAGAAATCATACGATTATCTTGGTCGGTTATCCTAAAATTTACTCTGTGTATGGTTTTTCCTGACACAGGGAGATAAACCAAATTTTTGGGTTCCATATCGAATTTATAACCAATTGGAGTTGAGTATGAGCTGAATGAAAATATTGCATTTGTTTTTTTTCCATCATTATAAGCACCATCAATCAAATCACAGTGAATTAACACCGAATTTATTCCTGAGGATATTTGAATGACATTATGACTGTAAAACGTCCCATTAGTTTCAATCTTTTTTGAGGAGAAACCCAATAACTCTCTAAATGAATTATCAATTGTGAAATCAACCTTGTAGTTATTTTTAACTTTAATCGTTGATTTTGAAGTATGTTTTTGAATGTCTATAACAATATTTTTTGGTTCATCACCCTGTTCTTTCATAAGACGAGCAATTTCGGAAGATATTTGAGAAATCTCATATGCTCCGGGTGAGACTGTTATCGTTTTGTATCCACTTCCGGGATTATAACTAAACTTGTCATTTTTATCAGTTATATTAAATAAGGTATTATAAGTTTCCATGGACAATAAAGATGCCTCATATTCTTTTGTTGGGTCAAGTTGTAGTGGGTATGGGAATGAAGATGTGTGGTCGCTTGTTGTGAAATTAAAACTCAGGATTGTGCTTCTCATCTTATTTAATATGAGATAAAATGTCTTTATATTGAGATTTATTAATTATTTTCATGTTCATCAACTGGTCTAAAATGGCTGATGCTTCATTAAAACAATTGTTATTTCCAGCCTTCTTACTACCTAACAACAATAACAGTCTATTAACTAATTGCGATGGGTCATTTGGAAGAAAACTAATACCTGAACCAAGGATACTTAAAGCCTGAATAATGTGTTTCTCCTTCTCATTTTTCCTACTTTTACTAGAAATACTAACCCTATAATTTAGAGTGTTCAGCAGATCAATATATACTCCATCATCATTATTTTTCATATCCAATGGTTTATCAAAATACTTTGATTCATCCCTCACAGTTGAACCTTGTCTTCCATCTTTTGTGAGAAGAAACATTAATCTCGGAGTTAGTTTAACAGGGGGTTGAGCAGAACCCAAGAACCTTAATTCATCATTAAATATCATACCTTTTCTTGAACAAGATGAAATATTGCTGATTGTTCTGTTGGAATGAGTCCTGCTTTCGTTTTTGAATCCGCTGAATATTCATTGTTTTGAAGAGCATTAACAATATAATCAGGGGGTCGATTAATCTCTTCCAGTTGTTGAAATAAACCTTCATTATCATATTCTAATTCTCCTAAATGCTCTAATTCTTGCTCCGTCACTTGATCAAAATCTTTTAACATTTGAAGTTTTTTAGGAGTATATTCTACTGTGGGAACTGTGGAAACATCTTTCATTTTTTCTTGGGAAGTTTTTAAAAGTGGTTAAAAAAATTTCTCTTGTTTTCTTTCAAATGCTTCTTCGCCCGTTAGTTTCTGTCTGCGTTTCTTCTTTATGTCTTCCTGCTGTTTTACAACTTTTGAAACCAACTCTTGATGTTCCTTAAATCTTCTTGCTCTTTCTTTTGCATCCATTTATTTATTGTAAAATATCATTTAATGAATTGTAAAGATCAACAGGGAAATTTTCCTTTTCTTCATCATTCAAGTAGATGTGTTCAAATAAATCCTTTTCTTTAAATATTTCATCAAATTCTTTATTAACATTAATGCGAGTTGTAATTTCTTCTTCACTAATACTTGCATCTCTGCTTTTCATACGTTTGCGTTGAGTTTCTTCATCAACATCAAAACCAAATGATAAAATCTTCACTCCACTCAGATGTTTAATAATTTGTCTCGTTCCTTCTGGATTAGTTTCTAATATCCCAAGACCACCAGATTTTAGTTTCCTTAACTCACTCTTACAATGTGAATATTTTGTTGTACCAAGAGAAACCTCCTCAAATATTTGACCTTCATTCCTCAATCGCATATGTTCCTCCACTGAAATATAGTGATAATCTTCACCTTTTACTTCTCCAGGTCTTATTGCTCTAGTTGTTGTTGATACAATGCGTATCACGGGGTGTTTTTAAGTAAATTTACAATATTCTCATTTGTACTACACAAGAACCTTGATTTATGAAAGTTTTTTCCAGAAGCAGATTTACCCACAAGATTTACAATAATAGTTGTCATTTATATATGTAATTGTTTATAAAACAAAAAAATATATCCCTTAATATCTCATCTTGTTTCACAACAATATATTTATATTTTTCAGTCGTGTGCTTCATGTAATCCTCAAATTTCTTTTTACTACATAATGTAGAACAATTATCTCTCCAAAAATTATTAATATCTATTGAATTTAACTTGAATAAAATAAAAGTATTAGCATTGTTTCTGATGGAACGACGAGGAAGTTGAAAGTACGATTGACTAAGATAAATACAATTACAAGAAGAATGTCTCCCTCTTGTGTAGTAGCTGTCCATTACCGTTTGGTTTCTCTCATTAACACAATCATCAAAGATAACGAGGTTCTTTTTTGATTTATCCAAATCTTGGGGAGACGGTATATCATCCGTATTATCACTAAGAATACAAGTTATAGGATTTGATTTCTTTTTACATCTCTGTGTATCACAAAATAGTTGAATTATATCTTCAATGTTATAATCATTTAGGTTTTTTTGACGTTTAAATAAACCGATTATATCTTCTTTTTGAAGACCAGCATTAAAACCTTGTGAGAGTAGTTGATACACTGGTTGTAAACTCGACTTTGTGAAAATTATTAAATTATGATAATCTAAAAAGTTGGGAGGGGCATCTTTAAAAGTAAGCAGGTTTTTCCACATCCACTTGAACCAACTATGAGACATCTTAATGAATTTGGGAGATTTTTATGGTTGTTAAATTTTATCTTATTTTCCCAAATGGGTAAAAAATCATTCATTTATATATTTGGAAAACAGGTTATTTAATTTATTATTGGCTTTTTTAGAAACTCTATATTTTATCCTCAGTTCAGGTTTAATTTCAAGATAATCCATTATTTTATTGATACAATATCTTGTGTTGATATTTCCCTGAAAAT
>NW_028222445.1:22500-25000 GCF_056783735.1 Eptatretus burgeri | reverse complement strand
GTGCTGCAATTCCGATGCTCAAACACTTGAGGTCAGATGATAACACAGACAGGTGATCCTCTCTTAAAGATAGGATATTCCAGGCACCCACCCGAAGGGACCGCCTCAGGTTAACCCAAGGAGACACCCTCTGGTGGATGACACCTCAGCACCAACCTGACACATATGACCAGAATCTAACTTGGGAAGGTTACCCTGTGTTTTTCCTCCTATCATTAAAAGGTGGGGGTCCCGAAGGCTTTGTCGCAATCCCGTTATCCTGTAAGCTGCCTGTGAAGGGCAGCTGCACCCGAGGACTTCCACGGAGTGGGTTTTCAGTTTTCTTTTAATTTTTAGTGTGTTTTGCAGAGTGAAGGGTTTTACGGTGGCCGGAGTGCAGATCCTGCCAACAAAATCTGAAAAAAGAAAGTAACACAACAGCAGGAGGATGTCCGCAGACACAGTTGGGCACTAGATATGGATGGCCGTTGGCTTACAAGGAGCTCCTCCGCCCTTTGACAGGTTTTGTTTTTAATCCTGCTGGGTGTCCATATCTGTACACCCTCCTCACTAGAAAACCTGGTGTGGGAGACGGTTTTAAGGTTTCCGACAATCCGACCACGAAACAAGTTCGTACAGGTTTAAATGCTATCTGTACCAAGTCACAGATCTAATCTGGCTTAACCTGACTTTGGCAGCTCATGAGATGATAGCTCAGTGGGAAATTGATTTGTATATGCAGGTTGAACTTAACCTGAATTTCATTGGAACTCAGTGAGGAAGGTCGAAAGTGGAGCAATACTGAGGTCTTGCTGATCATTTGGCGAATGTTGCAAAGAATGCTGGAGTGCAGGGAGGGTGGAGTGTGATTCTACCTTCATTATTTCAGGGATCACCACGAAATATGAGAGAATGCTATCATGACATAATGGCTATTGTGGGGAAAAACTGGAAGCCGGAAACGTCAACGGTACATTCACGAGCATATATCTAACAGCTTCCAGATAAGCTGAAGACTATTCAGCAACCACCAACAGTGAGCCTTTACCAAAAATGGAGGTGGAGATTTAGAATTATTGGAGAACTTCCTCCCACCTTCTGAGACCCGCCAAAGGAGATAATCAATGGAAGCTTTGCACCCCCTCCACCCCATAAACATGAAAACGCATCGTGCAAACGTAATAAGTATATGCCCAATTAATTAATATACAACTGCAAGTCCAGAAATGTTTGGAATTTTGAGGTAATTCAAGGTGAGGGTTGTCACGCACAGTATATTGCTTGCCATGTCAGTGTAATCGTGTATAGTATGTGCTCTCTCGTATTATCACAAGGAAATCAGACATCGGTGGAGGCCATTCAGCCCATCATGCCTGCGCGACAACCGGACTAATTTATCAACAGAAGATGCAAAGAATAAAATGCAAAATTAATAAAATTTATTTTTATATACTTTTTGTGGTTTTTTTAATTTATCTATTTATTTGAAGTTTTTGTAATATATATATATAAATATATATATATATATATATATATATATATATATATATATATATATATATATATATATACATATATATATATATATATATATATATATATATATATACATATATATATATATATACATATATATATATATATACATATATATACATATATATATATATACATATATATATACATATATATATATATATATATATACATATATATATATATACATATATATATATATATATATATATATATACATATATATATACATATATATATACATATATATATATATATATATATATACATATATATATATATATATATACATATATATATATATATATATATATACATATATATATATATATACATATATATATGTATATATATATATATATATATATATATATATATATATATACATATATATATATATATATATATATATACATATACATATATATATATATATATACATATATACATATATATATACATATATATACATACATATATATATATATATACATATATACATATATATATATATATATATATATATATATATATATATATATATATATATATATATACATATATATATATACATATATATATATATATATATATATATATATATATATATATATATATATACATATATATATATATATATATACATATATATATATATATATATACATATATATATATATATATATATATATATATATATATATATATATATATATATATATATATATATATATATATATATATATATATATATACATATATATATATATATATATATATATATATATATATATATATATATATATATATATATATATATATATATACATACATATATATATATATACATATATATATATACATATATATATATATACATACATATATATATACATATATATATATACATATATATATATATATACATATATATATATATATATATATATATACATATATATATATATATATATATATATATATA
>NW_028222445.1:2500-17500 GCF_056783735.1 Eptatretus burgeri | reverse complement strand
ATTGAAGAGATCAATGATTTTAGAAGAGAATTGAAAGACATTTTCAATGAGTGGCACGAAGTCTTATCACGTCCTATCATCTCGAAGGAATTAAACCAATGGTGAGACACGTGTGTGTGTGTCTGTCTTCCTACCTACCTCTCTCTGCTCTTATTGAAGAGATCAATGATTTATAATGACTGGTCTCTAATCTCGAATGAATTAAACCAATGGTGAGACACGTGTGTCTATGTGTGTCTATGTGTGTGTGTGTGTGCGTGTGTGTGTGCGTGTGTGTGTGTGTGTGTGTGTGTGTGTGTGCGTGCGTGTGTGTGTGTGTGTGTGTGTGTGTGTGTGTGTGTGTGTGTGTGTGTGTGTTGCTTTCCCTGTCTGTCTGTCTCTTCATCTATACCCTTGACTTATTTTTTTTTTTTTTCAGCACTATCGCACAACATCAGCTGTTGAAGCAATCTTGTACAACACATGATTTTCTGGAGGTAAATATTTCTGAATTATTATTAATATCACTCTCTCTTTAGAATGTCGTCTAATGTTGGTTGCATTATTAGTTTGAACGCGGTTTTGTCAGTACACTGGAATTAATTTTATTGACCTTGAAAGGATGACAGGCTGAGTCGGCCTCCTGGTGTGTTAATTCAGTGGTCAACGAGGCTTACTCATATTACCATGTAATTATTATCCACTTTTTGTTTCAAAACAGAATATGGTGTCTGAGTTTCGAAATCACAAGACATCTGGAGAAGATTGCTGGGAAAGATTATACATTCTCGCAAATGAATATTTAATATTTTCAATATTAATAAATTATATTTGTTTTGTATACAATTACTTGATTCTGAATTACAAGAAGAGGATCAAAACATGAAGGGAGGGTAGGTGCGCCCCCCCAATGACCCATCACCCCCTCATCCCATCCCTCCCCTCCCCATGTGTGTGTGGGGAAGGGTGGGGGGTGGGATGAGGGAGGTGGTGGGTCAAAGGTGGGGGGCGCACAGGGGGGATGAGGGGGGTGGGGCTTGTGTGGGAGGGGCTTGTGTGGGCGGGGCTTCGGTGGGGCTTGTGTGGGCGGGGTGTGGGTGGGGCTTGTGTGGGTGGGGCTTGTGTGGGAGGGGTTTATGTGGGCGGGGCTTCGGTGGGGCTTGTGTGGGCGGGGTGTGTGTGGGCGGGGTTTATGTGGGTGGGGCTTGTGTGGGAGGGGTTTATGTGGGTGGGGCTTATGTGGGCGGGGCTTCGGTGGGTCTTGTGTGGTCGGGATGTGTGTGGGTGGAGCTTGTGTGGGAGGGGTTTATGTTGACAGGGTTTATGTGTGTGGAGTTTTTGTGTGGAGCTTGTGTAGACAGGACTTATGTGGGAGGGGTTGATGTGGGCAGGGTTTATGTGGGCAGGGGCGAATGTGGATGAGGTTTGTGTGGATCAATGGATGGGTGGAGAGATGGGTGGATGGGTGGATGAGTGGAGCTTGTGTGGATGGGTGGATAATTTTTTAATTAAATAAACATGTTGTGTGTGGGGGAACTAATTAACTAATCACTAATTATGTGAATATGGGTGGAGCTTGTGTGTGTGTGGAGCTTGTGTGGAGCTTGTGTGGAGCTTGTGTGGAGCTTGTGTGGAGCTTGTGTGGAGCTTGTGTGGGGTTTGTGTGGGAGGGGTTTATGTGGGTGGGGCTTGTGTGGGTGGAGTCAAAAAGGGGCGGAGTCAAAAATTTCAATTTATTGGAGCTTGTGTGGGGTTTGTGTGTGGTGGGTTTGTGTGGGGCTTGTGTGGGCGGGTTTTGTGTGGGTGGGGCTTGTGTGGGTGGAGTCAAAAAGGGGCGGAGTCAAAAATTTCAATTTATTGGAGCTTGTGTGGGGTTTGTGTGTGGTGGGTTTGTGTGGGGCTTGTGTGGGCGGGGTTTGTGTGGGTGGGGCTTGTGTGGGTGGAGTCAAAAAGGGGCGGAGTCAAAAAATTTCAATTTATCTTTGTCTTTTGTAATTCCTGTGAATAAAATGAACCTAAAATCTCTTCCCCTTCCAAATCATATATTTTATAAGTCCAAGGAACTGTATCTATTACATCAACAATTTTAAAAAGTTCTTTCGTCCATCGTTCAGTAAAACCCTTTTCAAAATGAGATTTCCACCTATATATTCTTACGATATCACCAACTTTGAACTTAGGTTTTCTGACATTAATCTCTTTTTCATATTTTAATTTTGTAAATGTTTCTGATGGCTTCATATTCGTTGACGTGTGAATCGTGTCATTATACTTATCCACAATATCCTGAATAAAAGATAACCATTGTTGTGAACCGAGTTGTGTGATTTTTTTATATAGTCTCTCTTTTAAGGTACGATTAAAACGTTCAACAACAACTGCCTTCCCTTCATTAAAGGTACTGTATAATGTAATACTGTTATTTTTTAGAAAATTCATAAATGTCTTGTTATAAAACTCTCTACCCTCATCAGTCCACAATTTTTTAGGTTTTCTCTTACTTTTATTAAATATCTGTTGAAAAGCTAACATAAGAGTATTACCTGTTTTGTTTTTTAAAGGGACAACCCACGCATATCTACTCCTCAAATCAATAACGGTTAAAGCATACTTGTACCCCTTATCATTATTGAGTTCAATCAAATCAGCAGACCAGATATAATCAACTTCCTTGGAATAAACTTTCCTTCTCTGAAACTTTGTGAATATTGGTTTATGTAATTCATCAGCTAATTGCTCTTCAGTCTTAATGGCATCATTAGAGCCTATGAGTTTTTTGAATTTCCAAGTCCAAGTTTCAATTTAGCACTAATCATCTTCTTCACGATGAACCTATCAACTTTTTCTCTCAAGGTTGGATTTTGTATCAGAGACAAATTATACAACATTTCTCTATCGGCTTCATGCTTTTCTTCCAACGTTGTGGTATTCCCATAATCAATATCGTGTCTCATGCACACTTCATCAACTCTATTGATTGGTTTACTCCAGGATTTAGGATTGTCTGCCTCATCTAATCTTTTATCCAAGTTTGTGCCTGGACCACAGAAAGAATGCCCTGGAAGATGTAATTCCCCTGGTATTCCAGTAGTTGTAAATTTACTTCCTGATAAAAACTTTTGTATATCTCCTCCGAGTTTGTGTTTGGAGATAAATTGATTTTTTTTTTGAACCACACACCGAACATATACCTTTTTGGATAACCCTGTTATTTTTACTTTTAATATATGAAATATTTTTAGTATTAGTTTTCTTTTTACATTTGAGACAATAACTCATTTATTTATGTGAAAAAGTCCTGCAGAGTGCAAAAACCTTTTTAGTTTCCAACATGCACATTTGAATCTTAATTTTTAAAACATAAAGAATCCTAAGAAATGCCTTCACTCTCTCCTCCATTTATTTAAGAAAAAACTTGAATTAAAATGAATAGCTTGACGATGTCAATAGTCTTGAAGAAAATATTGCAAATAGACTTGTCAATTCTTTGTTTTCCTCCTCGGTGGGTTGAGTTATTTTCTGTAATACCGCCAATCTCTTTTGAATCTCACTGGTTTCCATATTTTGATATTTATTTTGTCTCGCTCTTTCCTCCCTCTCCTCCCTCTCTCTCTTCTCTTTTTCCTCCTTCTCTTTCTTCTCCCTCTCCTCCTTCTCTCTCTTCTCTTTTTCCTCCTTCTCTTTCTTCTCCTTTTCCTCCTTCTCTTTCTTCTCCCTCTCCTCATTCTCCTTTTCCTCCTCTTCCCTCTCTTCTTCAACTCCTTCCTCATCCCTTACTATCCTTGAATCGTTTACACCCCATAGAATATTATACATATATTCATCAGGATTTCTTGTTATTCCTGCATCGAAAATAATTTTTTTTACAACAGGAAACCAATAAAATTTCTTTTGAATTTCTAAAAGAGCCTTACCTTTTCTTAACTTTATAATTTTTTCATTATTTAACATTCTAATTAAATCTAAAGTTGTCGGTTTATCAACATCAGCATAATGCCAATCTTTTATTGAAAATACCTCATTCTTATGTTGTAGAACATATTTATTAAAATACCGAATACCCTTTTCTTGAAGGTATGCTTGGACACAGAAATGATAATTTTCTTGAAGCCTTCTTGCTGTCATTTATGTATTAGAAATATATGTTAGAATAATATTATGGCACGAAACACCTCCCCATCTTCCCATAGTTAAATCATTTTGTATTTCCTTACTTATTATATATAATCCTGTTTTTTCTGTTTTCATGAGATAAACAAGGGCAAAACCATTATTATATTTACCCTTATTAAATTCTTTTATTTGTTGTTTACTAATCGTGGACCCACAAAACTCATTCTCGATACCAAGTGGATAATATTCTTCCTTACGAGACTGATTTAATTGTTCCAGGTCTTCGAGGTTAATTTTAAATGACCAATTATACCCTAAATCATTCATATCATACCCCCATTGTTCTATTCTCATACAAACGATACGCCCTTCTTTATAAAAATTTATTTTAATTCGAACTGTGAATTCTGTATGACCTGGAGATAATATCAACACTTCTGTATCTTTGGAATACACAGCCGTTTTATTTAAGTATATATATTGTGATAAATCGCTTAATCTCACCAAGTCATTCGCGTCAGTTGGGCTTGGATAATTTTTTAATTTATAAGCATTTTTCATGTTAATATTTTTGTTTATATTATATTTATGTCGTTCAGCCTGTGCCTTTGTATAATAATTTGATAAATCAATATCCAGTTCTTGAGATACACCAAAGATAGAACCATCTTTACCAACATAAGTCATTTATATTAGATTAAAAATAATATCATAAAATTTTTTATTTTTGTTGAGTTGAAATAACACATATAGACATAATTGACCACAACACTTGGAATTTAATTCTTGGACTTGAAATGTTTGATAAACACCATTCTGTAAGAATTTTATGACTTCAACAGGTGGTGGAAGACCAAAACTATCAAAATAATATTTGTCTTGATTATTAAAAATACAAACCCAATGAGAACCGTTCCCATTATTATCTTCTAAGTTCATAATAATATTCTTTGTATGTTTCGGCACATTTGTTAATTCATCTCTCATACAAATAACCACATTTTGAATTTTTAATTTCTTACAATATTTGGCAAGTTGTAAATTTGATGTTGTATTCTTTCCAAATTCTTTCAACCACTCATCAATGCTCATTTATTTATTAGAAAGATATAATCCATTACCTCTTTTCGTTAATTTTACACCTGCTTGTGCAATAGAAGAAAGCATATCTCCAACTAACAATCTCGCTTTATCAGGCAGACCTTCAAGTTTTTCAGCAAAATCTACAATTACGCCACTTCCACTAATTTGTTTCTCCAACTCTTTGTTATGTCTTTCCAATTCTTTTTGAGCCTGGAGTTGAGCCTTCCTTTCGTTGGCAGTTTTCACCGCTGTTGAAATACCACCCGTCAATGCTCCAACCGCACTTAAACCAGCAAATAAAGGAATTAGAAATGGGAGAAATCCTCCACTCGTCTCTCTTATTGAATATTTTTTCAACATTGGTTTTGTCATTTTAATTTTAAGTGAGCCAGTGTCATTCAAGATTTTAACCTGTTCTCTTGTGAGCAAAACATCAATTCTTACTGCTCCTTTTCTCTGAATTGTATTAACGTTAATCGTACAAGGCTTTTGATTTTGAACACAAGATGATAGTTTATGAAGATTGATTTGATTAACATATACCCCAGTTGGTACTTTGCCACTCATTTATTTAACAAAAAATTATGTGAGACTAATCATCACACCATTATCTGTATTAATCTGCAATTCTGTTTCTTCCAAAAGCAAACAATATGAATCAACTTCTTCACTCTCTCCTCTTTCAATGTATAGGGAAGTATCCACTCGATTAGACTTTATAGTTTCCTTTTGCGCGCTCAGGTCAAACGCATAGATTGTATACAAACTTTTAAATGCTGTCATATCCAAAATAGGTTCTTTATTTCCATTACTTTCACACACCTTTTGGTAAGACTTGTATGCTTCAGCAAAATCATTTTTTTCCCAATTAATTTCCAATCTATCTCGTGGATAAAATGTTCCATCTAGAGAAACGCGAAGTTGTTTCACCTTAGCATTATCACTCAATGCATTATTCTTATCAGTCGCAGTATCACCATCTGGCTTTTTAAAAATGATCCACAGATATCGTGGCTTTCCTTCCAGAACACCCAAATTCCACGTGTAAGTAGTTTGATTGAGTTTAACGTGTTGACATCTTCTTTTGAGGTATGATACACTGAGTGGTTTCTTTGAGTTAAGTCTTCGATTCAACATCTCTTCTGTTTTAAGATTAGGAGTATATTCACTGATATACCAACTCATCTCCTCAATTACAAATTTATTCTGATCACCAAAAGCATTACCAACACCAAAAAGCAATCTATTTTCATTATCATTCCTTTGTAGTTGAAATCTAATTTTAAGACCATACAGAACTTTATCATGATCACAAAATCCAAATATACCTTTAAGAGGAACCGCCACAGTAAAACTATTTTCTGCTTTTGTATCATCATTATACGCTCCTTTCCTTTGAATATATCCAGGGTCTGTGTTTGTTCCCGTTGACATATCAGGAATAAAACCTTCGACAGACCCCTTTCCCATTCTATCACTGAATGTATAGAGTGTAAATTTTATCATTTCAGATACAGCAGAGACATAATCAACCGCTTCAACTTCTTGTGTTCCAATATACAAACGCACACTATCAAACATTTTCCAGAAGAAATCATTTACAAGTGTAGCGTTTGTGTTATTCCCAGCTTTAGTGAATTTAAATTTACACAACAAGAAACTTTCGGAGAGATTCAAATAGGTTTGTTGATTATTTATTTCAAAACTTTTTGTACCATTCGTATTCCAGTCTGTTCCAGTTATTGCATTTACCTTGAAGTAATCTTCTTTTTTAGTGGAGTTTGAGATAATAATAGTATCATCCAAATCATAGATACTATCAATTGCTTCCATACTTGTATTTATTTAGGAAAAAAGATGTTAAAACTTTTGAAACCCTGATCCAAGTATTTGAATTATTTTCTGTCGTTCTTGGGGGACAACTGAGTTTTGCCTTTCTTAATTTCTTTTATTGCTTGTAATTTATGAGATTCCTTCTGAGCATCTTTTATACTCTTTACAGCACCTGCTACATTTCCCACAGCAGAAGCAGTTGAACCAATTAGATCTTTATGTTTAAGAATAGTTGAACCAATACCCATGAGAGTATCAATTATCCCATCTCCTCTAAATTGATGTCCAACACCCCTTTGTCTCTTAGGTTTATAGTATCCTCTACCAAGATACATACCTTCACCCTTGTAGTATGGGGAAAGGAACATCCCATCCCCTGTAATTATTTTATATTTTCCCAACTCGTGTTTCCTCACAATAACCATCGTATTTATTTATTGGAAAACTTCACGTAGGTGAATTCTGATGGATATAACTTCTCCATTAAAAGAAATCACACGATTATCTTGGTCGGTTATCCTAAAATTTACTCTGTGTATGGTTTTTCCTGACACAGGTAGATAAACCAAATTTTTGGGTTCCATATTGAATTTATAACCAATTGGGGTTGAGTATGCACTGAATGAAAATATTGTATTTGTTTTTTTTCCATCATTATAAGCACCATCAATCAAATCACAGTGAATTAACACCGAATTTATTCCTGAGGATATTTGAATGACATTATCACTGTAAAACGTCCCATTAGTTTCAATCTTTTTGAGGAGAAACCCAATAACTCTCTAAATGAATTATCAATTGTGAAATCAACCTTGTAGTTATTTTTAACTTTAATCGTTGATTTTGAAGTATGTTTTTGAATGTTTATAACAATATTTTTTGGTTCATCACCCTGTTCTTTCATAAGACGAGCAATTTCGGAAGATATTTGAGAAATCTCATATGCTCCGGGTGAGACTGTTATCGTTTTGTATCCACTTCCGGGATTATAACTAAACTTGTCATTTTTATCAGTTATATTAAATAAGGTATTATAAGTTTCCATGGACAATAAAGATGCCTCATATTCTTTTGTTGTGTCAAGTTGTAGTGGATATGGGAATGAAGATGTGTGGTCGCTTGTTGTGAAATTGAAACTAAGGATTGTGCTTCTCATCTTATTTAATATGAGATAAAATGTCTTTATATTGATATTTATTAATTATTTTCATGTTCATCAACTGGTCTAAAATGGCTGATGCTTCATTAAAACAATTGTTATTTCCAGCCTTCTGACTGCCTAACAACAATAACAGTCTATTAACTAATTGCGATGGGTCATTTGGAAGAAAACTAACACCTGAACCAAGGATACTTAAAGCCTGAATAATGTGTTTCTCCTTCTCATTCTTCCTACTTTTACCAGAAAGAATAACCTTATAATTTAGAGTGTTCAGCAAATCAATATATACTCTATCATCATTATTTTCCATATCCAATGGTTTATCAATATACTTTGATTCATCCTTCACAGTTGAACCTTGTCTTCCATCTTTTGTGAGAAGAAACATTAATCTCGGAGTTAGTTTAACAGGGGGTTGAGCAGAACTTAAGAACCTTAATTCATCATTAAATATCAATACCTTTTCTTGAACAAGATGAAATATTGCTGGTTGTTCTGTTGGAATGAGTCCTGCTTTGGTTTTTGAATCCGCTGAATATTCATTGTTTTGAACAGCATTCACAATATAATCAGGGCGTTGATTAATCTCTTCCAGTTGTTGAAATAAACCTTCATCATGTTCTAATTCTCCAATATGCTCTAATTCTTCCTCCGTCATTTGACTGAAATCTTTCAACATTTGGAGCTTTCTGGGAGTATATTCTACTGTGGGAACTGTGGAAACATCTTTCATTTTTTCTTGGGAAGTTTTTAAAAGTGGTTTAAAAAATTTCTCTTGTTTTCTTTCAAATGCTTCTTCGCCCGTTAGTTTCTGTCTGCGTTTCTTCTTTATGTCTTCCTGTTGTTTTACAACTTTTGAAACCAACTCTTGATGTTCCTTAAATCTTCTTGCTCTTTCTTTTACATCCATTTATTTATTGTAAAATATCATTTAATGAATTGTAAAGATCAACAGGGAAATTTTCCTTTTCTTCATCATTCAAGTAGATGTGTTCAAATAAATCCTTTTCTTTAAATATTTCATCAAATTCTTTATTAACATTAATGCGAGTTGTAATTTCTTCTTCACTAATACTTGCATCTCTGCTTTTCATACGTTTGCGTTGAGTTTCTTCATCAACATCAAAACCGAATGATAAAATCTTCACTCCACTCAGATGTTTAATAATTTGTCTCGTTCCTTCTGGATTAGTTTCTAATATCCCAACACCACCAGATTTTAGTTTCCTTAACTCACTTTTACAATGTGAATATTTTGTTGTACCAAGAGAAACCTCCTCAAACATTTGACCTTCATTCCTCAATCGCATATGTTCCTCCACTGAAATATAGTGATAATCTTCACCTTTTACTTCTCCAGGTCTTATTGCTCTCGTTGTTGTTGATACAATGCGTATCACGGGGTGTTTTTTAAGTAAATTTACAATATTCTCATTTGTACTACACAAGAACCTTGATTTATGAAAGTTTTTTCCAGAAGCAGATTTACCCACAAGATTTATAATAATAGTTGTCATTTATATATGTAATTGTTTATAAAACAAAAAATATATCCCTTAATATCTCATCTTGTTTCACAACAATATATTTATATTTTTCAGTCGTGTGCTTCATATAATCCTCAAATTTCTTTTTACTACATAATGTAGAACAATTATCTCTCCAAAAATTATTGATATCAATTGAATTTAACTTGAATAAAATAAAAGTATTAGCATTGTTTCTGATGGAACGACGAGGAAGTTGAAAGTACGATTGACTAAGATAAATACAATTACAAGAAGAATGTCTCCCTCTTGTGTAGTAGCTGTCCATTACCGTTTGGTTTCTCTCATTAACACAATCATCAAAGATAACGAGGTTCTTTTTGATTTATCCAAATCTTGGGGAGACGGTATATCATCCGTATTATCACTAAGAATACAAGTTATAGGATTTGATTTCTTTTTACATCTCTGTGTATCACAAAATAGTTGAATTATATCTTCAATGTTATAATCATTTAGGTTTTTTGACGTTTAAATAAACCTATTATATCTTCTTTTGAAGACCAGCATTAAAACCTTGTGAGAGTAGTTGATACTCTGGTTGAAAACTCGACTTTGTGAAAATTATTAAATTGTCATAATCTAAAAAGTTGGGAGTGAGGAGCATTTTTAAAAGTAAGCAGGTTTTTCCACATCCACTTGAACCAACTATGAGACATCTTAATGAATTTGGGAGATTTTTATGGTTGTTAAATTTTATCTTATTTTCCCAAATAGGTAAAAAATCATTCATTTATATATTTGAAAAACAGGTTATTTAATTTATTATTGGCTTTTTTAGAAACTCTATATTTTATCCTAAGTTCAGGTTTAATTTCAAGATAATCCATTATTTTATTTATACAATATCTTGTGTTGATATTTCCCTGAAAATTACATCCATGAATAATATACAACAACAATCCTTTGAACATTTCTCTTATAAGTTCAGTTTCTTCCCTTGTAAGGAAAGGTGTGTTATCATCCTCATACTTTACATTCATTTCTCTAATCAATCTTGTAAAGTAATTCATTTTTGGTGTAAATCTAAAAGAATTATTTTCCTTTTTATATTTTTTATTATCATTAATTAGAAGATAATCACAGAATATACATTGTTTATAGGCTTTTGACTCTGTGTTTAATCCCCGTCTTTCACACGCAGGACAATTCTCAAATTTGTCATATGGAGAATCAGGAAAGTCTAGCATATTTATAAAGTAAAACTTTACTTAAACTGAAATTCATCTATACTTTCAGTTGTATATTACCATCGATATCGATATACTTTTTCATTATCAGATTCAACGACAACATTTTTTATATTAAAGGTAATTTTAAAATTATCGTTAACTACTATTGAACGAAATGTCATTTCACCTGATATATTAACATCCTTTATTTCATCAGGATTTACATCTTTAGGGTTGTTGAAAAAAATACAAATTTCTCCTTGCATATTACAGATGGTCTTATCTTTTCTTTCTAAAGCTTCATCCATAAGGTTTTTGTTCTTTGATACTTTTTCTTGTTTCATTGCTTTTTCTAGTTTTGAATATATTACTAGAAGGAGAGGAGAAACTTTTGTTAGAGATACTTTAATTGATGTTCTACCAGGTATACTAAAAGCCCTTCCACTGAAGGAAATTGAAGAACTCATATTATTTACCATAATAGTTTTTATCCAATAGTTGTTATATTTATCTTTGTTCAATTTTACATCCTTGACATATTTCTCAGTATCTTTAACAGATGAAGAGATTGATTGAAACTTGTCTTTTGTGTCTTGAAACATTGTATTTATTAAGTGAAAAAGTTGGAGGATAAAATGGTTTTAAGCACAGATTCACCTGTAAAACAAACGAAAATTTTCATCAAGAAAATTTTAGTTTAAGCAAAGTTTTATTCTATAAATATGGTGAATACAACGTACTGCGATGTTTGTAATCACGAATATAAACATTATAGAAAACACCTCCGAACCAACAAACACACATTTAATCTGTTTCATAAAATATCTCCTCTTGAGTTGGAAAGAAAACATTGTGATATCTGTTCAAAGGATGTTTTGAAGAGTAGTTATAATAAACATCTTCAATCACAAAAACACAAGAAAAATGAGTTTAAAGTAAAGGGAGACTATTATATTGAAAACACTGATGGGGCATTTAAAGGGCATATAAAAATAAGGATTTTTCAATTTGGAGAACCCGGTCCATCATCAATAGCTGAATCAATTGAAATAGTGAAACCTGATGTTGAAAATTTTATTAAAAAGACATTAAAAGAAATGAAAACTTTAAAGTTTTATATGGGAGTGAAAATGAATATGAAAAGACAAGATGAAGAACAAACTCCTTATATGAGAACAGATCTTCATTTTATAACATCATTTCAAGATTTTTTGAATAGTGGGGTTTATGAAGAACTATCAAGACAAGAGGAGGATGTTGATAATACAGTGGTAGGAAGTGGATTCAATATTAAAAAAATCATCTTTTTAGATATACACATTCTAAAATCAAACCCTCTTAAAGCTTCTTCTTATATTGAATTACCAAAAGAAATAAAACTAAAGAAGGCAGTTGTTAATATTAAGAACAATGATAATAAATGTTTTCTCTGGTCTGTTCTTGCTCACTTACATCCACCAAAATGTAATTCAGAAAGAGTAAAACAATATATGAAATATGAGAATACCTTGGACATTAAAGATTTTAAATTCCCAATGCCACTAACAGATATTCCTAAATTTGAGAAAAAGAATAATCTTTCTATTAATGTATATGGATTAACGGATACAAACAAAGTTCAAATATTAAAAATTTCAAACAACTATAAAAATGAAGAAACACACATTGATCTTTTATATTTTAGTGTTGGAAAGAATTCACATTACACATACATCAATAATTTATCAAGATTAATCTCTTCTCAGGTATTCAGAACAGCAAACAAAATATATCCTTGTAAGCGATGTCTTAATTCATTTCATACAAAAGAACGATTAGAACAACATTCAAAATATTGTAGTAATCATAAATCAGCTGTAATTACAATGCCTAAACCTGGTGAAAAGATTTCTTTTGAAGATTATAATAAATCTATCATGCACCCATTTGTGATATACGCTGATTTTGAGTGTATCCTTAAAAAGATAAATACTGCTTCTCCTAATCCAAAAGAACCATATACAAATAAATATCAAAAACATATTCCTTGTGGTTTCTGTTATTATATCAAATCATCTGTTGGAGAAAAGTATAACAAACTTGAACATTATCGTGGAAAAAATGCTTCACAAGAGTTTGTAAAACGATTAGAAAAGGATTGTATAAGACTCACTAAATTAATGAAAGAAACAAATGAACCGATGAAATTAACCAAAGAAGAAAAATTAGAATTTAGAATGAACAATATCTGTCATATTTGTGAGGGGGAAATTAAGGAGTCTAAAGTTAGAGACCATTGTCATCTTACTGGTAAATATAGAGGTCCCGCTCATTCCTGTTGTAATCTTAATTATAAATTACCTTCTTTTATTCCAGTCTTTCTTCACAACAGCGCCAACTATGATACACATCTATTTATAAATGAACTTTCAAAAACACCAGGGAATATTTCTGCCATAACAAACACAAGTCAAAAGTATATTTCATTTTCAAAAATGATATTCACAAAACCTTTAACTCGTATTAGGTTTCTAGATTCTTACAAGTTTATGGGAACACCACTAGCCTACCTCGCATCAAATCTAAACTCCACGGACTCTTTTCCAAATCTTAATTCATTCTTTCCAAAAGAGGAAATTCTCACTAAAGAGGAAATTCAGATTAAAGAGCGAATTCAAAGTAAAGAGGAAACTGTAATTAATGAAGAAATTCTAACTGAAGATGAAATTCTAATCATAAAGAAAATTCGAACAATGAATGAAATTCTAACTAAAGAGGAAATTCTGATTAAAGATGAAATTCTGATTAAAGAAGGAATTCTTACGAGAGAGGAAATTCAAACAAGGAATGAAATTCAAAGTAAAGAGAAAATTCTTACAAGTAAGGGAATTTATCCTTATGATTATATGGATTCATTTATGAGATTTAAAGAAACACAACTTCCATCAAAAGAAAGTTTCTATAATAACCTTTATGAAGAAGAGATAAGTGATAAGGAATATAAACACGCACAAGAAATATGGAAATTATTTAAGATAAAGAACCTTGGAGAATATCACGATTTATATCTAAAAACAGATGTTTTATTGTTAGCTGATGTGTTTGAGGCTTTTAGAACACTCTGTCAAAATAAAAATTGTTATGGATTAGACCCTGCCCACTATTTCACAGCTCCTGGTTTAGCTTGGAGTGCAATGTTGAAAATGACAAAACAAGATATAGATTTAATCAGTGATGTTGATATGCTTTTGATGATTGAGAAGTCCAAGAGAGGTGGAATATCACAAGTATGTTCAAAAAGATATGCGAAAGCAAATAATAAATATCTCCCAAATTATGATAGTGAAAAAGATAGTAATTATTTGATGTATTTTGATGCTAATAATTTGTATGGATGGGCAATGTCTCAATCTCTACCTTATGGTAAATTAGAGTGGGTGGAAGAAAAGGATTATGAAAAGGCTTTGATGAATATTGTTATTTCTTCTCAAGAGGAATTGAATGACGAAGAAGAAGGTTATTATTTTGAAGTTGATTTGAGGTACCCGAGTGTTCTTCATAATAAGCATAAAGACCTTCCTTTTGCATGTGAGAAAGAAACCCCAAAGAAAGAATGGTTCAGTGATTATCATAAAAGTTTTAATATTAAAGGCAAATCAACAGAAAAGTTATTAACAACATTCTATGATAAAGAGGGATATGTTTTACATCAGAGAAGCTTAAAACAGTTTTTGAGAGAAGGATTGAGAGTAGCTAAAATTCATAGAGTTTTAAAATTTAAACAAAGTCCTTGGGTGAAAAAGTATATTCAATTCAATACAGATATGAGAGCAAATACAAAAGTAAAATTTGAAGGGGACTTTTATAAATTAATGAATAATGCTGTATTTGGAAAGACTATGGAAAATGTTAGAAACAGGCAAAACATTAGATTCGCAACATCTTGGAAAGAAGCTTCGAGATTGATAAATAAACCAAGTTTTGAGAGAGAAGAGGTTTTTTCAGAGAACTTTTCTGCAATTCATATGAAAAAGGAAAGTATTGTAATGGATAAACCAATTTATATTGGAACAGCAGTTCTTGATTTATCAAAGATATTGATGTATGATTATTTGTATAATGACTTAAAGAA